>NW_018128070.1:441979-443738 GCF_001952655.1 Monopterus albus
CCTGCTGATACACAAATCTTGTTCTCTGTCAAACAGGAAGCAGGATCTGGAAAATCAGGAAATAAGTGGAAATGAGGACAGCGGCGATGTGTCTGAGGAAGAAGAGGAGGAAGAGGTAGGGCTGTAAATATAAACTACAGGGCTCTATGGTGCAAACATTTCACTAGCATATGCCAGTAAAAATCAGTGTGTGTTAATGTAAAAAATTATTTGGGTGCACAGGTGAATGACATCTGTCGTTCTTCATCTGGCACAGTGCAGCCACATAAAATTGATAAAAAAGAGATTATTATATTCGCAAGATATCTAAAATTTTAAATATTGCAATGATCTGACACCTGAATAAAATGTCAAGCAGATGTGCTCTCTCATCCTAGGAGGAAGCAGAAACTAATTGCAAGAAGACAGAGGAAGGGTCCAGGCATCACAGCAGCAGTGGTAAACACAAGAGGAAAAAACACAAGCACCGTAGTAAGCACAAAAAACACAAGCATGCCTCTGACGAGGACAAGGACCGCAAACGTAAACATCGCCACAAACACAGGAAACACAAACGCAAAGAGGGCTCCTCTCCCTCTGAATCTGGCCTCTTTGGCTCCACCAGCCATAAAAAGGTTGAATCCTCTCCCTCCTCTGGAAATCCATGTCTGGACGACAGGGCCTTGCTGGAGGATTTGGAGAAACAGAGGGCCATGATCAAAGCTGAGCTGGACAGCCAGTTGATGGAGGGCAAGGTCCAGTCTGGCATGGGGTTGATCCTTCAGGGTTATAACTCTGGATCAGAAGAGGATGGAGAAGCCAGAGTAAGAAATGGAGAACAGCATCAAAGGGGCAGCTCAGGTAAACCCATTTCTCCCAGAGGAGGAAAAAGCAGGAAATCTAGGCGGGAATCAACAGAGGGCAGCAAGTCCAGCTCCAAGCGTCGTAGTCGGAGTAAGTCTGTGGACAGGCCTGCTAAGGATTCTAAGCAGGACAAGGTGACCAAAAGCACCAAGGATACAGGTGTGAAGGACAGAGGACGTGGCAGGAGCAGGTCAAAAGACAAAAAACATTCAGACAGCACTGATAGGTCCAAGGAGAGAAAGAAGTCCAACTCCCCTGTTAGTTTTAAAGCAGAGCAGAAAAGTGGCCGCACTGATAAACGTTCCTCTCAACATGGGGAGGACAGACCAAACCAGGAAAGAGTAACCCAGCGGTCCAGATCACCTGGACGAGAGCGGATAAGTCGCTCAGACAATGATCGGGACAAGCGGCCTGCCAAGTCTCCATCCAAGGATGCATCATCGGGGAAAGAGAACCACTCCCCTCATAGACGAGGGCCTCACAGCCCTGGAAGGAAACGCAGTGCTTCCCCTCGCCACAAAGATGCCCACCACCCTTTGGTTAATGCCTCAGATAGGATAAAAAAGCAGAGCCACTCTCCATCCAGAACAAGGTCCTCACCCCGGAGAGGCCGCAGCCGCTCACCAGATGCTAGGAGGAGGGATGCTGACAGGCAGGACTCGCCACCGAGGTTGGTGAAGACAGGTGTATTTGAAAGCTTCAGCTGATAATCTGCCATAGTTCATCTGCACTGTAACAGTTTTGCTGAAATCACTATGTAGAGTGTCCACTTGAACCTCTTTCCGCCCCATCTGTTCACTCTTCTGAACAGGAAGCGCCTGCGGGCAGATGCAGCGCCAGGCAGAGAGAGATCACGAGACAACAGTCCCAAGTCATCGTCCCGTCGTAGGATGAGTCGCTCACCACTGAGACGCAG
>NW_018128070.1:443800-468336 GCF_001952655.1 Monopterus albus
GCTCCCGCTCTGCCCCTCGCAGACGAAGCAGGTCTCCACTACACCACAGGTGACAGCGGCTCACTTTCCACCCAACAGTCACTTCTGCCAGCTCACAGCACAAGGCTTGTACACAAAAGCAAACTTTGACCTCTGATACTCAGTCAGATATTTGTCATGCTGTGGGGTTTAGACATTTCTCTCCCAGTAATATTGTGGCAAAACCTGTTTCAGGTTGAACATTTTTTATTTTGTATCAAATTATCCCTCCTTGCAGGTCTGGGGAGAGAGACAGGTATGGCAGGCTCAGACAGTACAGGCGCTCAAATTCCCGTGATCGGGAGAGGAGAAGGCGCAGTAGAGATGAGGACAAGTTCAAGGGCAGCCTTTCAGAGGGTATGAAAGTTGACCAGGAATCTTCAGAAGAAGAAGTGTGAGTACAAGAAGACATTTGCAGTTCTTACATTGGAAAGTAACTGTGTTAATGATGGATTAAGCTTGTTCATGGCAACTGCTCTTGATGTCAAATTGTATTGATAGATTAATGGATCAGTACATGGTACATGGATGCACCAAATCCATGATTGTGTTTGCAGGGTGGAGGACTTTGATAGTGAGGAGATAGATGAAGAAGCTCTCATTGAACAGCGCCGCCAGCAACGTATGGCCATTGTCCAGGTCTGTTTACACATTATCTGAATCTTCTGTCTCTGATAGTCCAATATTGCTGGACACAACTACAAGTTAATGATCTTTGTACTGGTCTGTCTACTTAAAACCAAGTAACCTGACTAATGCACACAAATTAAATATGCTTGACATATATTCTTATGGGCGCACTATTCCTTCTGTCATATAGAAATATAAGGTTGTGAATGAGGATACCAACATGATATCGGAGCCCAACAGCCCTCAGAGCAGCACACGCAGCCGCTCCCCCTCACCTGACGACATCTTGGAGCGAGTAGCCGCAGACGTGAAGGAATATGAACGCGAGAACCTCAACACCTTCGAGGCCAACATCAAAGCCAAGCACAACCTCATCGCCCAGGAGAGAGATGGTAATGTCCTGGTCGGAATGATCATGTCTGTTGGCATACAAGGCCAACTGAATGAACTGCACCACCATGTGCACTGTGTAGTTAACGGCAAGCGTCCATGTGCAACCGGTTTCTCTAACAATATTTGTGGAGGCTTGTGGCGACTTGTGACAAGACGCAAAAATTAAGAATCTCAGTGGAAGTTGGCACACAGGTCACTTGCTGTAGTAAACACTTTTAGAGACGTGATCCTATCTAGATCAGATTCTCCGCTGGGGATCATTTTAGATGGCATCTTGGATGGTTCCTTTAAAATTCATAGGAACACATGGCAAATTTTCAGTGGTCTTAGAATGCATGCTCCTGAGTTCCATCATAATGAGTTCAGGAGAAGTCTAATTAATATGGATGGAAGCTGATCGGTAGCATTTTTGAGCTGCCTTTAAATTCATTGAACCATAAATAGGCAGTAATGTTGGTACTTCCCTGCGATTTAGAACAGTGTTACATGATGTAGACTGGTCAAAAGATACCAGTCTTTAGAAAACACAAAACTATATGAAGAGGCATGATTTGTATGAAAAATGCAGTTGTGTGATGCAGGGGTTTTAATTTTGTTTCTTTTTGTCATGTGTTCATTCAGTTGCTGGCTTGTAATCCAAAGCCTCGGCGTTTCTGCCACCTG
This sequence comes from Monopterus albus, assembly GCF_001952655.1. Taxonomy (NCBI): domain Eukaryota; kingdom Metazoa; phylum Chordata; class Actinopteri; order Synbranchiformes; family Synbranchidae; genus Monopterus; species Monopterus albus. The sequence continues at coordinate 445,505 of NW_018128070.1, forward strand.
CAGCATGTTTTGAACTCTGCAGAGTATGTGAATCAAACACGTTCCAGATATTCTGTTTTACAATGCAGCGGACAACTAGAAACACATCTTGTTGGTTTATTATTGTTCTTTATTTTAGGAACCAACCCAAAGAAGCCTTCAGCGCCTGACATGTTCACAGAATCGGATGACATGTTTGCTGCTGACTTTGTAAGTATTCTAGTATTAAACTTTGAGTGTCTGAACATCGATCCTATGTGCCTCTTCTAGTGTAAAATTTACTGGCTTGTTCTGAAGTTTCTGAACAGTATAAAATATTAAAACAGCCCCTGACCTCTTCTGCAGAGTGCCAGGATGAGAGCAGCAGGTGTAGGAAAAGACTTTAAGGAGAACCCCAACCTCAGGGACAACTGGACTGATGCTGAGGGTTACTACCGTAAGTGCTGCCTTTCTAATTCTATCTTGGATTCTGATTGTATCAGGGAAAGGCCCATGAGTTTTTTAATGCTATGGCAACATATCATTACAACAAGAGACAGACAGATCAATCAGAGGAGATCGGAAATGGACGGTTTTCAGTGTGATCAGCCTTGACAGCAACTGGCCGATCAGTCTGAGATAATCGATTCTGTGCTGGTCAGATTTAGAGGCACAACAGTCCATATCACATGTGAGGGTGCCACAGACCAAAACCATAGAATGTGCACCGAGTCGCACCTTGAGCGAGACTCTCATTTGAGTCTGTACTGGGCACGTGTTCACTCGTGCACTGGAAGCACTTGGTGTACACAGAGGAGCCTACAGAAAGACCTCGGACAAGGGGAAACTATGTCTCCAACAAGTAGTACACAATGAGTACATGAAATGTATGTATAGGTACAATGTATCCCAGCCAGTGGAACTGATGTGACATTCTTGTGTTTATTACCTATTATTCTATTTTTTTTTTTTTTTTGTTATTAAGGGGTAAACATTGGAGAGACACTGGACAAGCGTTATGATGTGTATGGCTACACTGGCCAGGGTGTGTTCAGCAATGTGATTAGAGCCAGGGACACTGCCAGGGCTGGCCAGGAGGTGGCAGTCAAGATCATCCGAAACAACGAGCTCATGTAAGTCAGACCTTTCTCATAAACTAAAGACATTTTTATATGAATGTCAACATTTCATATACAAATAAGTATAGATACCTAGAAATCTAATACTTTGAACAACTACAGTCATATGGGTGTTTAATTGGGCTTGTACTGATGGAGTATAATTGAATTTTGGTGAACAGGCAGAAAACTGGTTTGAAGGAGCTGGAATTTCTCAAGAAGCTAAACGACGCTGATCCTGATGATAAGTTCCACTGCCTTCGTCTTTTCAGGCACTTTTACCACAAGCAGCATCTTTGTCTGGTATTTGAGCCCCTCAGGTACTGATGAAGGAAACACTACTCCTTTCCTCTCATAGAGATGTTTGTAGGATTTATGCAATGGCTTCACCTGCTGTATTTTCATCTATAGTATGAATTTGCGAGAGGTGCTGAAGAAATACGGTAAAGATGTCGGGCTCCACATCAAGGCTGTGCGTTCCTACAGCCAGCAACTGTTCTTGGCCCTCAAGCTGCTCAAACGATGCAACATCCTCCATGCTGATATCAAGCCAGATAATATCTTGGTAAAATATAAATGCTTGCTCAAAAAGATAAACAGGTAACAGAAAGATGAAAATGTTCGTCTAGTCTGTAATAATGACTTTTTTGTCCTTGTAAGGTGAATGAGTCAAAGACTATTTTGAAGCTGTGTGACTTTGGTTCGGCATCTCACGTTGCTGACAATGACATCACACCATACCTGGTCAGCAGATTTTACAGAGCTCCAGAAATCAGTAAGTTATATTGTTTGTATAATCACCAGTTTAACTATTAATCAGCTGCAATAATTACTGAACTGTGCTCACAGCATCTTTCTGTCTCAGTCATAGGAAAGCCGTATGACTATGGAATTGACATGTGGTCTGTCGGCTGCACTTTATACGAGCTGTACACTGGAAAAATCCTGTTTCCTGGATCTTCCAACAATCACATGCTCAAACTAGCTATGGACCTCAAGGGCAAGATGCCCAACAAGGTAAAATTGCATCATAAAATGTCAGTTCCTTGAGTTATTTTTTCTGTTTTCTAGATAAAGTGAGACATGTTGCTGTTCCATGCCGTGATGAAGAAGTGGCTGACGTAATTATGTTCTTTTTTCATCTCAGATGATCCGCAAAGGCTTGTTCAAAGACCAGCACTTTGATCAGAATCTAAACTTCTTATATATTGAAGTAGACAAAGTGACAGAGAGGGTAAGGTGGTCCATCTCACTTCTACAGTACATTTTAACATGAGGGAAATTAACATGTCCTATGACCTTTAATGGCATGTATAAAAAAATGTTACTAGCTGAATCAGTATTTAATGCAAACGGAAAATTTGCACTAGCTGTGTCAATATGTATTCAACTTACCTTTTCTTTCATTTCTCTGTGTCCCATCAGGAAAAGGTGACAGTGATGAGCACCATCAACCCCACCAAAGACCTGCTGGCGGACATGATAGGAGGCCAACGACTGCCTGAGGACCAGAGGAAGAAGGTGATGCAGCTGAAGGACCTGCTGGATGGCACCCTGATGCTAGACCCAGCCAAACGCATCAGCATCAACCAGGCTCTGCAGCACCCCTTTATCCAGGAAAAGATCTGACACCCTTAATGCCACACACTCACAGAGCAGAGAACCAATCACTAAAACCAGCTCAGACTGGTACTCTGCAGCGAGGCAGCCAACACATGATGTTGTGGATTTTTGTTCTTCCTCTTGGGTGATTCTCATCCTTTCACTTCCTCAACATTCATTTGTTAGGGATACTGTTTTAGTGTAAATAGATCATTGAAACGGTGGCCATTCTTTATTTTACCATTTCAGATTTATCATAAATTTTCTTTCATGCAGTTAGGGACTTTTATTGCATTGCAGTGACACGTTTAAATGAGATAGAATTCCTGTAAATATTGTCTCTATTGCATTAACAATCTCAAACAGCAGGCAGGTGAGTTTTGTTGTAGTTGCAGATGTCCAAAAGAATTTTTTAAACCACACTGTGGGGCGATGCATGCTTTTGAATCTGCACCATCTGTGCTCTAGATTTCTGTGGTGCAGGCCTGTGTAAATGCTCCATATGTGCATCAGTGTCCCACATGTGAGCAACACCTCAACCCCATCCGTAACTACGTTTTCGGGCCCTTGATGTCTGAGCTGAAGGAATAGATAACTATGTACTCTTTAAGATTTTTATCTTCAAAGGAAGCAGTCACTGTTTTGTTGGACATAGTCGCTGGACATTTCCCTGTTTTACTTTCCTCTTCCCTCCAGCACTCTGGTACTGGCTCTTAAGGCTCTCACATTTAAGTGCCTCCTGTATGAGCCTAATGTGATGAAACACCAAACAATGCTGGCCTATTGAAGCCGCATGTGACCCCGCTCTCCAGTTGTTGTATATATTCCATAGTTACTGTCATTTATGTTTCTTTTTCATTAAGTGGTAAAAATAATCTTGTGATTTCAATAAAGAATAGTTGTGGAAACACTACTGAAAGAGCACCTGTCGTATGAGACAACTTTTTAGTAATAAAATGTTTCCTATTGTATACGAGAACCTCTTTCTTCCTTATATATTGGTATTGTGGAAGTGATATTGTATATCATTAGCTCATTCTTTTAAATAGTTTAAATGTTTCGCTTGGCGGAGAAACAGTCATGGGCCATGTACAGATTTCACAAGATATTTAGCGTCCAGAAACAGATTTGAACTTACCTTACATAAAATCCTTGTACCTCGTCAAGTATTGCAGGCAAAGGTCATACATCTTTGGAGAAAAATTTTCAACTGAGACAGCTGCAGCCGTAGAGCATCAAAAGTAAAAACATCTTGTATGCAGCTGTAACAGTTTACAAGCACTCTCCACTTCACAGTGGAAAATCTAACAGCAGCCTTCATTTCCTGCTCATAATTGCACCTGTGTTGAGCTTCTAAAAAGCATAATGGGAGACTCGCTTACGAAAGATTCCCATTTTACTCCATGTGGAAAGTTAGGGAATGATGCAAGATCTCTGTGCTTGCTCAGAGTGCATTAAAAGGACTTAAGAGCTGATGGGCTGTCAGCCTTAAGGGGTCTGGTAAATACATGGAATAGTGGAATAACCACTGTGATGTCAGATGTCAGGGTGAATGAGGTGGCATTCTAACACTTTCATGCTTTCATCTACAGAGGGAGAAGACTGCTTTTAATCTGAATATGTAACCAAATGAGTCTTTTGCAGCCTTGCTATCAAAGTCATGAGGAGGAAATTCATTTCTAACCACATAAATGTAATTTCTTGTGATGATCACAAGAGGGCCTCAGAAGCACTAACTAGTGAAGGAAGTTACTTATGGTGGCTGATTTTAAAACTTTTTTTAAGAGTACACTCCCACAGAAATACCTAAAGTAATACTAAAATACATATTTTTACTGTCTATGCATGTATTGTGTTATCCCAGTCATCACTCTCCAGGCTCCAACTTGTTCAGAACGCGGCTGCCTGTCTGCTGACAAACACTCGTCGGCATGCCCATATCACTCCGGTTCTGCTATCTCTTCACTGGCTGCCTGTTAAATGGAGAGTAGATTTTAAGGCTTTGCTTTATGTTTTTAAAGCCTTGCACGGCCTTGCCCCTCCGTACCTGTCTGACCTCTTGGCTAGATATGTCCCTCGCAGAACCCTGCGATCATCGGGTCACCTTGCTCTTGTCGTTCCCCCTGCACACTACAAAAAATGGGGAGGTCGTGCCTTTGCCGTGCATGGCCCTAGGCTGTGGAATTCCCTGCCTTTAGATATACGCTCGATAACTGAGCCGGCAGCGTTTAAGTCAGCGTTAAAAACGCATCTTTTCAAACAAGCTTTTAATGTTTAGCGTGTTCACTGATTTTCGTCACCTTTCATAATTTATTTCTTAACTAGTTTTAATATATTAGTGTGTGTATTGCTCCTCTGGGCCACCACGGTTAAGCCCCCGGTGGGAGAGCCGGCTGGGTGGGAGTTGGCCTAATAAAGCTGCATAACATGGTTGCTATGGATACCTAGTGAACAGTTTGCCATAATTTAAGGTGTGAATAGGCACAATAATAGTAGTTATAATCTTTCTAACATCTGTTTTGGGTTGTTAACTCAAATACAATTAAAACCAGTAAGCTTTAAAGTGGTGCATATAAAGAAGAAAAATATAATATTTCAATTTTTATTAAAACCATACAAACATTTGTAGTCAGATATAAAAGAGCAAAGCGGCTCTTCTGGCAGAGGGACAGTGCTGGGCATTTGAAGTTCCCCTCTGAGCCAGATCTGGCCTCTACCCAGGGCCTGGAAATTCCTGCTATCAAAGTCAGTTCTTTATTGGCCCCAGGATACTACCCATTTCCTCTGCTAAACCTAGAGAAAGAGTATTGTATTTACACATAAATGCACAGTAAATGGAAAACAGAAAATCAACAAAATCAAAGAAAAGAATGCATTTTGCACATCAACTTTTAGGATAGTTTACATATTAAATTTTGATGTTTTTCATAATTCACACTGGAGGTTTGGCAGTGGTCTATCGACAGGCAGATATGTATAAGGCACATACCTCAATGTACTGTATTTTCCGTCTATCAAAGGAAATGATTTCTGCTTCTTTGAAAAGAAAAACAATCAACGCACAGCTAGAAAAATGATAATGGTACCAAAGAACAATAAAACAATTTGTACCTCATTGCTCTGATGCGGAATAGAAGGTAAACTACACAATATTCTGTGCGCAGTCACATAAGACTACATAGCATTACTAACACTGTTGACAAAGTCACTGCAATACTTGATGGCAGTACACATTCAGAATTTAAGAGCTTTGAAGAGAACAATATGGATGACTTTATATAAAACAAAACGTTACTTTACAGCACTTACCATCATGAGAAGAAAGCTCATGTGGGGTGGACCGATGTTGGTCTTTAAGACAGATTAAAACCTTAAAGGACTTAGACTATCAAACATTTAGACACACTTTACCATTGAATTCTATGGGAACGCGTGTCCAAATGTTCACGTAAGCATACATACTGTAAAGCACCAAATAGGAACCATCACAGAGAAAATGTCTATTTTTAAATCAGCTCCAAACTGTGCAACCCAACATCAAATATCAGATTATCACAAACAGAATATAAAAACACATATACATTTGTGAGTACCTTATCAGACTATATCAATCCATTTAAATATCAAGTAGACGACTATCTATGGTGCCATGAAGAATGTCTTGTCCATTTTTTGGACTCGATACCATTTAACAAAAACATCATTTGATAAAGTTGGCAGAAGCACGGAAACATTTACAGATTCACAAAGTAACATACAAACAAAATGACAACAAACGTAAATGTATCACTTATTCAAAACTATGATATATAAAGCCATCATCAAGGCGTGTTAGATTAGTGACTCACCTGCTAGAACAAGAATGGGTTTGGCATCTTTGTGCCTGTGGAATCAGAATGGTAGGTACTTGGCACATGGGCTAGTCTATGTACTTATATAGACAGTGTGTGTAATGTTTTAATTTGCATGCAGTTTTACCAACTGTGTGTACAGCAAAAACAGTGACACTACACAGAATACTGTTTCAACCAAGTGACATTTTGCACAGTATCACATTGCAATTAAAAAGTGAAGAGCTTCCAAAATAGCCTTCACTCCAGGAAAGGAATATAACTATTTATCTACACTTAATTTTAATACATCAAACTTCTGTGTGGGATGACATCTCTGCCAAATAAATGGGTTTTCCAACTGACTGTTCCAGAACATTCATACATAATAAAGTTCTCATAATTGCCGCTTTTATCTTAATCTTCACATACACCAGAGTTTTTCTCTTCCTTTTTTCTGATGGAGGAGAAAGCAGAGAGAAAGAGCAGCTACTGCATGATAGCCAAGAACTTGCTCTCCTCAGCAAGGGTGGTGAGGAGAGAGCTCATGTCTCCAATAGCCATGTTGTTAAGACCAGGGGCCACACTGTGGAAGCTTGCAGATGCTCGAGGAGTGGTCAAGCGTGATGAGGTCCTGGACAGACCCTGGAAGATTGTGGGGCTCAACACCCCTGAGACCAGGCTACCTTGGTCATAGCAATCCTCGAGCATAGCACCAAAGTCCATACTTACCCTTTGATCAAATACACCGGTCACATTGCATTCCACTGTGCTAGTTACCTGGTCTGTACCAGGAGACAGAAGAGCATCCAAATTCTCATTATCACCACCTTGTCCAACAGACTCAGCCATTGAGTCCAGCAAACCCTGGTCCTCCACAACAGGGAACGTGGTGGCTTTATGATCTGCTGGTTCATAAGAGAGGCAGTCACCAAAGTCCTGCTCTAAATATTCATGGTCTGGGGCCTCCAGTTTCAGGCCCGATACCTGATGTGCAAGGGAACATTGGTCCCCGTTCTTCTGCAGCTGTTGCTGCTGGTTAAGATTAGGCTCACTGGCATGCTTGGGACTGAGGTACTGCTGGGTCCTGACCAAGTTCCTGTAACTGTTAATTGGTGGGCAAGGGGGATAGACCTGTTGATTTTGATGAAGTGCGGTTCCCTGGGAGTGGGTGGGGAGGTTGTCCATGGAGGCCATGCTAAGCATTAGGTTGTTCCCAACCTGGCAAGTGATGCTACTGTTGTGGTTCTGTTGGAAAAGGCTCTGTTTTTGAGGTCCATTGGAGTCCTGCTGTCTGAAGCCCTGCAGAAGAGGCCCACTGATGATCTGTGAGAGATTAGAATTGCCAAAGGTGTTTGCAGAGTTATGGTAAGTGCCTCTCATCTCCATGCAGGATTTAGGTGATGTCTCTAGTTTCACAGCAGGGTGGACACAGGTAGCACTTTGAGGCTGATTAGCTTGAGTACTGCTGGTAGGGAAATCAAGTGGCCCCCCCCCATGTTCCCAACCCTGCCAAAAGGAACAGACATACGACCATGTTCTGTGCCTGACCACCTCTCACACTGTGTCTGGTGGTTTTGTACCCTCTGAGGAGATGTGTCAGCACTCCCAGAGCTCACTTCATTCCACTGGATGGGAAGCTTACTAGGGCTCTTCCTCTCTCCTATCTGCTGCAGCTGGAGACTGTGGGACCCAGGGAAGGCCATATTCAGCCCAGATGTCTGGGCCTGTTCCATCTCCTCCATTGATGGTTGGGAGGGGTCTTTTTGGCTAAAAGGTATTTGGTCCTCGTTGAGCAGGCAGGGACCACCATCCACTTGAACCTGGGAGTGGAGATACTGAACCAAGTCATCTGGTAGCATGTTCTCATCTCCAAGCAGCAGGCCAGCATCCCCATCTTCCTCTATGGCTGCATGTTCTGTGATGCTAGGATTGTACTGCAAGTGCTGCAGGTGTCCCTGCAGGTTTCCTTCTGAGTGTGTGTAGTTCTGTATGCTAAAGCTGCGAATGTCAGGTGACAAATGATGAGACAGAGGTGGAAGAGGGTGAAGGTTGTTAAGGCTGCTGAAGCGTTGGACCTGGGGCAAACTGCAAGTGTCAGGAGCATGCATCCGCACTGGGTCACTGGCCCTACGACTCCCATTTTGTGGTCCCTCACCAGGGTAGAGGACCCTTCGTCTGCAAACTGCATGTCCCATATGCCCATTGGTGTACCTGCTGGTGCCATCATTGCAATGATGTGCCCTGACTAAAGGTGGTAAACAATGGTCACTATTACCCTCATCCATCATGGCTATACGAGTCTTCAAAATCATGCGCTCCATGTTGGGTAGAGGCGTTGGAGGTGGTCCTCCAGTTGCTGCTGCATACTTGGCTTTAAGGTGGTAGTGCTGTGCTGGGGTTAAATTGAGCATCCCTCGTGACCCCCCTCCTGCTCCAATGCCTACTCCAACACCTCCATAGCCTCCACCTGAGAGTATCCCTCCACCCCCTCCTCCTGTCCCACCTCCATAATGGCTAGCCTCACTTGAACGCCGGGAAGCATCAGTGGAGATGGGGTCATATGAGTCGGTGGAGCTAAGGTTGTGGAGGTGGCGATGATGGGCAGCCGCCAATGTACCCTCATTCTGAGAAGCCTGGCTGGAGCGTCGGCTGGGGGAGCAGGGGGGGGAGGCGGAGCAAATTGAGCACTGTTAGGTCTGTGTTGCCCAACTCAGCATGAGCCGGTGGCTGAGGAGCAGGCGGCCCAAAATGCCTGCCCAGAAAGGATCCTGGGGAGAAACAGACAACACAAAGAGAGAGAGAAAAAGGAAATTATGTGGCGAAAGGGAGATTAAAAACAAATGTTAGGTGAAAGTGTGGAGAGATCCGTGAAACAGATGTTACCAGAGACAACTGGCAGCATTTGGCCATGAAACATTGTTACATGCTATTCTCTCTGATATGATACACACCTTGATGTGGTATTAATGCCATTTTCCAGCAGAACAGAACATTTTAAGCCTTTCTTTTTCCTGAATGTTTCAGCCAAAATGGGCAAGATGGAATTCAGGATCATTCATTTCCCAAAGTGTGACTTGTACACACATTTGGGGTGACGTGTAAATTCTGTGAGCAGGTGCTGTTTAGCTCAGCCCATGAGTTCTCTGTGTCCCCATGCTGAATTTGTGAGGGTTATGGACTTTAGTAAAAGATTTTAAGAGTACTGGGGAAAAGACTGTCATACCCGGTGATTTTCAAACAAAATGAAACTTAAACGTTTAAAAAGATGACCTTACCCTTCCCCAGGATGTTGGGTAGTGTGGAACCTTTCGGGGGTGGTGTAGGGGACAGGGGCCCCAGCCTGGGCAGTGCTTCATTCACCTGCTTCAGCCTCTCCATCTTGACATGCTCCATCCAGCGCAGGGGGCGGCCAACACTACGCCTCGCCTGCAGGGTCAGCATGGTCGCACTTGCTGTGGAGACTGTGGAGTCCATGATGGGTGCTGGGTCACCCTCACACTCCTCCTCCACCTCCCCTTCATTTTCCTCTTTCTCCTCATCCTCCTCCAGCCCCTCCCCCGGCGAGCGTCCAGCACTCACAGCAAGCTGGACTCCACTGCTGATGGGGGACTGGTCACTGCTGCATGTAGACTGACCGCCAGGGCTTGGCTGAGACGTCTGACAGACAGACAGACCAAGAAAGAAACACAAGACGGGCAGAAGATTTGGGGAAGAGAGGAGAGGAAGAAATAAAAGCAGACAATTATGACGCTTATTGCAGGTAACACAAGGGATGGTGTGCATACGTGTCACATCACAATGACAATGTAATGCTTTGAAGGATGTATTCCCTCATTAGACTGATAATTCTTCATAGGAAAGACTATTATGAAAGATAATCTTATTTATGTGTTCATTTTATCATCTTGTGTGATCATTGTAGTTTGTGCTGGTTGCTCAAACCACAAAACCAGCTGCAACCTTTATTCTTCTATAAAAAAAAGAAGTGTTAGACGGTTTTCTACATTACTGGGGCCCAGATAATTCCTCCCTTTTGATCCTGTGTGGATGTAAAAACACTTCAAAGGAGAAAATCATGATTGTATTCAGAGGATGGGATAAAAGGTAGTGCCTAATTAGGTTGTTTACTGAATTTAGGAACCATGTTGCACCGAGGAATAATAAAATCGCTCTTTTGGCATCAAGTGTCAACACTGTTTAGAGCCTGTTTACTATTGAATGAATCTGGCTGCACAGTGGAGGCCTGTGCACTCTCAGAAATACTTTCCATGCCTTTGCGGTTCTGCCCCAAGTCAAAAGCATTGCTCACAGAAATGCATCTCTTTTAGTAATAAGTAAAGTTCTCAACAGATGGATGATCTTTGGACGACTGTGGGGGATGAGAGACTCCTACAATGAAAACAAATCTGGCATGTTTTTGGTGGAAGTGTCAAGCAGCTGTGACAGGATGCAAAATGTCCAACAGACAAAACAATGACCAAGAAAACGAATGAGTAGGAAAATAGACTTTAGAAATGCAAAGTGAAGCGACACCCATCTCACCTGATTACCCACTGTCCTTAGAAAGATAAGGAGACAATTGCCGAAGCATTGGACAGAAGAAAACATTTACTCATTAAAAAGTTTTAATGTTATACTATATGGGCAAGCCCCAATTTTGTGTTAAATCACACACAAACCAAAAATCTCTGTATTCAAATTATTATGGGAAAATAAAGGTTTGGGTATAAAGTACTCAAAAAGACTCAACAGAACCTAAATACTGTTGAAGGTGTAAATGGATGTAAAACCCAAAATTAAGTCTTACCATGGGCTTCTCTGTCTTGATGGACTTGACCTGCAGACATTCATCTTGCTTTGAGGTAGCATGATTGTACTCCCTTTGGTCTGTGTACCCACCCAGGGGCAGTTGCCCTGGCGAGCGGCCCTGGCTGTTGCCCCCAGGTTCCCGGGACTGGGGCGGAGGACGTGGGTAATCTCCACGCTGTTTTTTTGTGACATGCGCCTCTGGCCCATGCACTGTCTTCACATGCTTGCGTAAAGAGCTGGGGTCTGTGTAACGCTTGGTGCAGCCTGGGATTTTACACACATACGGTTTCTAAAAAAAAAAGAAACAGTGTGAAGTATGTTGCTTGCAAACCCCATATTCAAGCAGCAAAGACAAGGATTATAACTTATTTTTGTTAGTGCAGTACCTCATTTGAGTGTGTGCGATTCTGATGTTTAGCCCGATCTGAGGCATTCGAAAAGGCCTTGTTGCAGCCTTCATGCTCACACACATAAGGTTTCTCTCCGGTGTGGGAACGTAAATGAGTCTTAAGGTTTTCTAGACGAGAGTAGGCCTTGGTACAGCCTTCAAACTGCGGGAAGAGAGAGAAGAGGAAGTGGACATCAGTCAAACTGTGTAAATCTTGCATTAGCAGTTTAAATGAAAGCAGGAGTATCCTTACTGTGCACTTGTGTGGTTTTTCCCCAGTATGCCTCCGCATGTGGACCACCAGCATGTATTGTGCCTTGAAGGGCTTCTGCTCTCGAGAGCATTCCTCCCACCGACACACGAACTCCTTCTTCTCCCCATGGATGTGGTCATTGTTGATGTGCTAGGAAAAAACAAAGCATTTTCTTCTTATTATTATATGTTCCTCTTGTATCTGTACATGAGAGTGACGTTAAGACTAAGAGCAGTGCTTTTTGCTTTGATCTAATTGATCAAATTGATGGAATCTTTGCTCAGCAGCATGAGAGCCAGAATTACCATTCCCTTTTCTCATTTCATTTCTTGCATCTCATTTTTCTTAACTCCTTCACGCCTTCCTTTTTGCCCTCACTCCAGTTAAATGTTCAAAGGATGGCAAAAAAGGCAGACTTGTGAGTCTCGATGTCCAATCTGAACAGGATTTTCAAATAAAACCCTGTCACTTCACATCACATTGGGCCCTCGCCCCTCCATGACAAGTGCTGACAGTTCTGCTGCCGTGGCAACTTCCAATCTGAGGCTCAGAAAAAAGGGAAGGTGGGAGGGATGTGAGGAGACAGGGTGAGAAATCAAAAGTTCAGTCAAGGCATCTAAAATGCAAGGGCTTTACAACTCCAGCCAACCATTATATCTGTGAACACCACCTTTCTCTTGCTCCCTCCCCTTCTCTCCTCGTTTTCTCCATCTTTTTTTATCTTTTCTCACTGTCTCGTGAAATGGAGTAAGCGATGGGTGTTACAGAGGGATGAAGGAGGTCCGGAGAAGGAAAATACATGCAGACGTGGACCCTTGGGGATGAAGTCAACATCTGGCTCTCTTTCATATCCAGCCCTGGGTGATGGTCTCTGAAGTGCCTTTTCAAGAGCAATTTAAACCCAGGGAGACAGACACCATATTCTGACCAAAAGCAGAAGTGTGTTTTTACCTCAGGGGTGAATGATAAATAGAGATGCAACTTTGAATGCTCTTAAATGTTTGAGGCCTTCGTTAGAGACTTGCTTGCAAGACTGTTGAGCGATAAAATATGCAGGACCAAAGTAAATACAGTATCCAGGTTCAGTTCCCCTCCAGGTATGACACTGCTCTGATAATTGAATTTTGTACCTGCTTAGTGCCCAGGTCATGACCCCATAATTAAGGAGAGGGAAACTACCCCTACTTTTAGCCTTTCTTCAAGTCACTTCCGCGAGTCTCTGCTACTAGCTATAAAACCGTTGCACTCACTTCCTGGTAATACCAAAGGAGCAGTATCGACAAATGAGTCAGCACAGTAACAGCAGGGTGTGACAGCAAAAGCAAAGAGTAAAACTGACACTAATATATCCACAAAGGACCTCCATTATTCTCATCTGACATTTTTTAATTTTAAAGTGACAAAACAAGACTAATTCCAGGGAAAATGACTGGGGACTGGATGGCCACAGACATTAGTGAAGTTTCCCCGGGATTGATCTCCTCCCCACCTCGGTCAGAGCCTCAGAAAACCTGACTCGTCTTCTCTTTTTCTTCCTCTCTGTGAGGGAATCACTGTGACAAGAGATCGTTCTGTTGTGAGCAGCGTTCAATATCCCCTGGCTGAGAGCAATGGGAGAGCGCCGTGGTGTTGGATCACGCGGGCGGCTGGCACAACAAAAGCGCATGCACGCACTCACACACAAATGGATACACACTCACGCCCTGTTCCTACAAATGAACAAGGTCGCTGACGGGTGTGATGCATGAGCCTCTGAGCTGACAGAGAGGGGGACAGACAGCATGGGGAGAGGGGGCGCTGAGAAACCTAATAGCATGATCTAATGGCAATTCTTATTGAATCAATAATCTCCATGCTGAGCAGACAGGCCCCGTTGGCCAGCTAAATCGACAAACAGGTGCTGATAGCGCCAGCACGGCAGGTTATTCATCTTCCCCCTGCCAGCTTATCGGCCAACAACTGTAAAAACGCCACCAAGATGGATTTAGGAGGGAGTCGCGCGACAGGGAGCGCCAGGGACGTGGACACAAGGGACACTGAAGCCGTCTGTGACGTATGAGAGGTGCACACGCATACACACAAATACAGACACTTCTCTTTTCTTGGTCCAGACCTGTGCTGCTCAGGTGTATGGCAAAACACCCATAAACATAAATAGAAGTACAACACAAACAATTTTATGCTTAAATCATTGTTTTTATGTTTTCTAAAATATAAAAGCTTCTATGCCAATGCTCTAACCCAGACATCTCTACACACATTACAGCAAAACACAAAATCTTATCTTTTTTTTTTTTTTATTTCCAAGCACTTTACTATCCATCTCCATGCCTCCTTATCAAACTCTCTCTGGGACATAGCCCTCATGCATTAGAATGCAAGCGTGCATGAAAAGAGGGCCTGTTTACAAGGCTATTTCACTAAGCGGTGGGACCCGCAACACAGTTTAGCTTTATCAAACGCCGCCTAATAAATCATATACTCTTTTGTGATGTCAGCTGCTGAAGTGCTTTGTGTAAAGAGGAAAAACAACATGAACAAGGCAAAAAGGGAGGGAGGGAGGGGGGGAAAGGGGAAAGATTGAGTGAGTGAGGAAAGGAGGGAGGATGAGAGTGAGTGAGCGAGCAGGGGGCAGGGAGCTAGAATTGGCATGTGTAATTCAGCACAGTCTTTTCATCTTAGAGTAAAATACTCTAGACAGATAAGGGCCCTAATCCTTCTCCTGATCAAAAAAAATCTGCATTTTACCAATTAAAGGCCTGTGCCAGAAGCCAGAGAGGGGGGCTGCCTTCAGACGGCGCCCACATTTATCTCCCTTTAACACAGAGGAGGCGCACAGCAACTGCCTCAACCAGCTAGCTCCCCATCCAAAAACAAGGACACCATAGCGCCACCTATGCAGCCGGCCTGGAACAGAACGGTAGTCCGTGGAGGGTGGAAGATGCCTGATGAGCTGTGAGAACTCACACATACAGACCACCAACACACACACCACACAAAGTCTTCAATATGCTGGAATAACAGTTACTTACAGGGCAACACTGACTAGACAGAACCTGAATTCTCCACATCACAAGGCGGAGAACATTCAGCCGTTGTAGTGTACAAGCACACAAAAATCACACAATCATGTCGTAAAGGCAGTCAAAGACCATCCCTAAGATGAATAATCTTTTAATGGATAGTCACAGGAAAGTCCTTTTTTACAAACAAGCTGAAAAATAAACTGTTAATACATCTAGCAAATCTTGGTGATGAAAAAGCAATATGCTTTATTCTACTTCAAATTCGATTAACCTTCATAACACCAGAGAAGATGATCCAACGTCTCTACTGCCACTTTTTACTAAGAATAAGCGTTTCCATGTAGTGGAAAATGTAGCTTACATTAATTGTTTCTTCATGTGAATATGCAGTTTTCTTATAGATTTCTCCATGGTGAACTGTCAGCAAAAGATTAATGAGAAAATAATAAAAAGATTTTTGAGCAAGGCCATATTAGGAAGTTATGGGAATGTGGAGCTGGCATCTCCAGAGACAAACCCGAGGGAAGAAAAAGTCCACTTCAAGAGAGACATTAAAGAAGCCACCAGGCCTTATCTTTAGAAGTACTCCCTCCGAGGGGAAAGAGGGGAGGGAGAGAAAATGAAAGAGAAAAATAGAGAGGGAGAGACTTATGCACAAAAATGGGTACGCTAAAGAAAGTGGAGAGAGGTATAGAGAGTTGAAATAATAATAAATGAAATAAATACAGCAAACTGAAATTGACACCCGCCTCGCTTTTGCTGACTGGGTAGGCCAGATAAGTGAGCTAAATTGCGTAGATTTGATGTTTATCTTATCGGCTGCACCAAGAGCGCTTAAATGCAGATGATGAAGGAACACCGTGGCGTGTCATGGTGAGAGCATGTTTGAGAGTGTAAAAATATACATCAAGAGTGCACCAGGAGCGCTTTTGAACAAGGTGGAAAGCGATGAGGGTGGTGTGAAAATTAGGCCAACCACAAAGAAAAAGAATATTTGAATCAGTGCAGCCATTACTTTTAATACTTCAAAAAGCCACTTATTTCAGGACAGATTGTCAACACTGAGGACGAACTGTTGAAAGGCTACCACCTACCATTGCTGAATATAAACTTGGTACAAAAGCTAGTGGTTCAGTTTGTTAGCACTGAAGAGAGAGTATTTTTCCCAATGCATTTTTCCCTCAAAGCCATTTCAGAAGAAGTACAGGGGGAAGGAATGCTCCGTCGTTTGGCTATATGGAACCCCCCACCCCCACCCCAAAACTCCTCCCAGTGTGTGATGAGAGCCACTGTGGTCCAAATACTGTACTTATCCCTTTACTGAGGGGGGTGCAGAGAGATAAGAGCATTTTCCCCTTCACTCTGCTGAATTAGAGGGCAGGGATTCTGTTTGCGAATACTTTTATTGGCATCACTGTGCGCTGCTGCATGTGCATAGAAGGTGAGAAACAAAATGCAATATCTGAAAGTCAAATGCCAAAAACAATTTCAAGACAGAACAATGGAAAACTAATAAGGATTCTGTTGGTGTCTGTCTACAAGGATAATACGTGCAGCTTGGCAAGTTTAGGTTGGATATGTGGAGGAATGAGAGGACGCTGCTTTGTTCAGATGGCCACCTGGTATGACTACAGTAGAGGGAAGGTGTCAGCAAGCCTTCCCTCTATTAAGAAGGCATCCTCCCCTCCTCACTTAGCACCTGAACTCATCCTGCTCCCTGAAACGGGCAAGAAGTTGTCAAGATCTTCAACCTTTGAGCTGAGCCCTTCAAACACGGGAGGCAGTCCATTCTGCGCTGAGGATATCAATTATAGATAGGGGTTACCACCGCAGCGGAGGATTGCAATGTCAAGGCAACAAATAGACAGCTGTGGAGAGCTGAGGATCTTTCTATCAGATGTGTGGTGATGTGGGGTTCACATGTGTGAGTGTGCATGTGTACACTCCACCATCCCTTGTTCACAGCACCAGTGGTGTATTTTCACCACTTCCCCAACTTCGGTCTGCTCCCTCTACAAAATTCACAGGCCGTGAGAGAGCAGCAGAGCTAATAGTGTAAGTAGCCAGAGCGGGGGTGACACAGCCATAATGTCATTAATATTTAGCTGAACAGTGACCCCTCGGGCGCAATGCGATGAAAGCCATCCATCACCCGGGCTGTGTGAGAGTTCTGATAACAGACAGGAGGAGGCCTGGTCCAGTGGAGTACACTAAGCCGACTTCCTCACTCTGGGAAGCTTAACCCACCGAATCAGTTAGCACTAGAGATGTGCTCTCCAGCTTTGCAGCCATTACCACTGTCCCTGGATCCAATCAGGAATCCAGCAGCAGTATCAGTCAATGGCTGCAGCTCTGATTCCACTGTAAACTACTTCTGCACAGACACGCAGGCAGGGGAGGCACTTAGAACAGAACAGCTGCAGTTGATGCTGTTGGGATCGACTGAGGAGGCTCTCAGAGAATACAAATGAAAAGACATTGTAGTTTTCGTGTGTCTTTTCCAAGCTGCAACAAGACACTGTTTATTGTAAGACTCTACTCATCTTACGGTCGACGTGCAGTTGCATCCCCCTGTGTCTCTACAAGAAATAAGGGGTCAGGTGTGAACACTTCCCTGCACTGGAAGGGCTGGTTCAGAGACTCAACAAAATGAAATGGTTTGCCTTCTTGTCGCTCTCTCTGAATGGTTCAAACTCTTAAAAATGAACATCCTCCACACATTTTACTAACAGACCATTACAGGATATATCTGGATTTTGAAACTTCTCAGTTGCTGTCTGGAGCTGCCAATATTCTAAAATACTTGGCGCAGCTTTACATACACAATCAAATGGTCTCTGCTTGAGCTCAACTTAAAATAAGCAGCTTGTGTTACAGTTTTTTGAATTTAACTCTGTGTATGTGTGTGTGTGTGTGTGTGTGTGTGTGTGTGTGTGTGTGTGTGTGTGTGTGACTCACCTGTACAAGCTGCTCCTGTGTGTCAAACTCACGGCAGCAGTTCTCCCAGTGGCAGTTTGTCTCATAAACCACCTCTGGCTCCTGTTTGCTTTCATCTTTGTCGCCTTCTTCCTTCACCAGGGTCATTCCATCAGGATGGTCCTAAAAAGTAAAAAGGTTCCAGTACAGCATGCAAAAAACAAGCAATGTCATGAAAATAATGTAAATAAATGAAACAAAACCAAGGCTGTAAGAGCTAAAGTGACTTCCTTCCTCTCCCCAGCATCAGTCCATCCAAATCTGTCATAAGTCATTTTTTGCCAGGCGGCTGGTTTACATGAACGGTGCAGCCAGAAGAGAACCTGCCCTTGTTTGACTGCATGGGAGAAAAGTCTGCAGAACAGAAATGTAGTGCTGAAAGTCCCACTCTGTATTTGGAGGTCATTATACAACAGGTCCAGGGCGGGTATTTGAGGAATCTAACCCCCTTTTCCTGCTATAGGTTGCTCTATTAGCCCAGACATATTTCACTGTCACAGTTAGGTCACTGAGTCGAGCAGAGAGTCGGTGCGGGCTAATACAGGAGAGCCTGCAGCTCCCACCACACGCCTGAGACTACATTTGCAGCTGAAAATCGACTCTAATAAGGCCGGTTACCAGCTGTTATATGGACTTCAATTTCTAGCAATGCTGCAAAAATCTACAGTTAAAAACAGACTGATGAGTTTCAGGATTACCTGCCAAGGCAAGTTTATTTATATAGCACATTTTCATACACAAAGGCACCTCAAAGTGCTTCAGTGGTTTTGAGGTATCTGTACTTTACTTGAGTATTTTCATTTTCTGCTACTGCATACTTTAGAGGCAATTATTGTACTTTTTACCCCACTACAATTATTTGATAGCGTTAGTTACTTTTCACAATCAGATTAACTAAATAAAAATACAATCATCTGACTTTGTTTATCCCTGGATGGAAATTCTCAAAATATCCAGCAGTAATTATAAGCATATGAAGTATTTAAAATGAGCTACATCTTTTCTAAGTACAGCATTAAATGTGATGTTCACGATAATGCATCAGTAATTATAATCCACAATATGACCTACATTAATAATAAAATGTGCTATTTTGCATTATGAGCACTTTTACTTATGGTTCTTTGGGTATATTTTGATGCCAGTGTGTTTGTACTTTTACTTAAGCATCTTTTTTAATGCAGGACTTTTATTTGTATTTGTTAGAGTATTTTAAACACTGTGGTAGTGCTACGTTTAGTTAAGTAAACAATTTGACTACTTCTTTCATCACTGCTTAACACAATCCACACAAATACAGTAGATAAAACATTAAAATGCAAATTAAAAGCAACAATTACATGACAGCACAAAGTAGCAAGTGTAGATACCTAGTACTTTTAGGTCAGCTGTGGCAGACTGTGGATTCTCACTGTTTTCATTAAACTTTGCACCCTGTCGACGGGTGTACTTTCTTCTGGAAATCTGAAACACCAGTGTCTGTGCAGTTTTAAACGGTCCCAAAAACCTTTACCACAGCTGTGAATACTCGCTCTTCTCTGCTGAGGCCATACTGCAACCAATTTGCAATATGATACTATTTGCCATAATGAAGACAGTTTTCCCTGATAACTGAAAAATGTCTATGTTGCCAGGAACTGAAAATACATTTTGATAGTGCTGATGAATGTAGACAGTCCTCACCTGTACGCTTACTGCGCCTGGGCTCGGCAACTCCTCCTCCGGTTTCATTTTCGACCGTTTGTGGTGCATGGGGTCTCCTGTGCTGCTCACAGCAGATTCACTCGTTGGTTTGGTCTGAGGAAACAGAAAATAACAACTTAGTGGATAGATTTGATCGCTTTCTGCTTTCAGTTGCATCATGCTGACTATATTTTTCTTTTTATCGCTGATATTTCTTATTTGATTCTGTTATTAAAAATGCATGTGATGCTTACAAATCAACCGATCATTTAATCAAATCAGACAAAAACAATTGTGGTTGGACCATAATGTTTCTCTCGTCATCTATCCCAGGCAAAAGCTTTAAATGTGCTAATGAAAAGCTATGCAATTCAGTGTATCACATTTGCTAATGAGTGCAATTAAGACAAACTCATGAACCAATTCAGTAAACCATTCACTGAACCAATGGATGACCTGATTTTGGCCCTGGTTTAAATTTGCCCTTGGGGGAAAGTCTTACATACCGAACTTGCCGGAGTAAAATAATTAACAATTTGATGTTAATCTTCTGAAAAATAGTTTTTTTTTTTTGATTTTCTGTTCTTCATGAACATGCTTACTTTCATAATGTTTATAGTTTTTCACCCTTAGAATTGTTGTGATCCTGTCAGTCTCTGCAGCATGTCGCACATTTGCCCCACTATCTTTGCTAAAAGATGGGAGGTTCAGCTGTGGCCCCAAAGCAATATTCTCTTTATTCAGGAGGAGGAAAAGGCAATTTTGTTGTGCACACTTTGAATGTGGTCTCACTCACAATAACACAAAAAATCAAGTGATGAGAAACAGCAGGGAAGACTGGTAATAAATACTGAATGTTTACTTCAAATGCGGGGCCCGCACATACAGTAAGGGTTGAGGAAGGAGAGAAAAAGTCCCTTTGGATCCATCCATCCATGTCAATATTCCGTCTCTATATCCTTGTTCCCTCTCTAGTGATTAATGGAGTCAGCAGTGGGATTCTATGCTAACAAGCCCCTTGTTGTTTGCTGCAGGCACGTTCTGGGTCTAAAAACAAGACAACACAAGTAGGAGGAAAGTCCCAGGAGAGGAGTTTGTGGAGGGGGATCCTGCCTGTGCCATGTTAGCTCACTGCATTTCGCCAAGATGTGGCTGGCATGCAACTGCGCTATCTATTACCTGTGATGATGAATCGCACAGGCGCCTGCCTCTGCTCTCACCTGCGAGGAGTCGTTGGAGACAGTTGAGCGCTCAGTGGTGCTGAGCCCAGAGGGGGGGATGTTGGGTATGGGTCTCTGGGTGGCAAAGGCCGGCGTTGGGTGAATGAGGGGCGGGCTGTGGCCAAAGGCGGAGCCCATGATGCCTGGTTGACGACCAATCAGCTGCTGGTGCACATGCAAAGCCACTGGGGTGGGAGGGTAGGCGAAGCTTAATGCTGGGCTGGTGCAGAGCAGAAGGGAAAGGTTAGTTACACTGGGTAAAATTATCCTAAAACTAAAGTTCACTATCAGTTACAAAGGCAATGAGGCAAAACAGGGGAATAACAATGAACAAATGGATTGTTCTGGATAGCTCCTCATCCCCGAGGACAATCTGACAGGAGCTGCTGTGGTAATGCTGGAACCACGAAGCTGCCGGCGAATGAATGTTCAGCTTGTTAACACAGTGAATTATCATGGTGGTGGTGTGCATAAGGCTGTATGTCATTCTTCCAGTGGGCAAAAGATAGAGATGATAAACAATCTGGAGTGTGTTGTACAGCCTTATAAATCAGGCAGAGGAATGTTCCTATTCCTGTAACAGAAGTAGGAGTTTATTTACTATCAACCTGAGTCAACTTTTTTATCCTAAAAAAAAAAAAATCCCACAAGCTTCCTCTGGGCTGTGTATAACCACAGGTGAACCACCAGACAAACACAGATCTGTGTGGCTCGACAGCAGCGGCCTCCATTCATTCTCAGCTCTGGCGCTTCGCTCTCACTGTGACCATATGTCTGCTGACCTTATTACCAGCCCACTGGAAATCAATGGGCCGAGACATATTTGGGGGCCCATCTGCTTGTCATATCACTCATCAGCCTGTTGGCTCTGGCTATTTGGGCCCTGTCACAAGGACAGTGGCTGATTGCGCAGGGTGATTGATCAGGCTCTTTTTACAGATCGCTGATCAATAGCTATGGGTGGGGCAATGGATCTTTCCTGTTCCCTTCTCTCTTCTTTTATTTTGCTTCCTTTGATCGCCTCCTGTACTGGGGCGTGATGTATGTGATGTTTCCATGAGGTGTGCTGGATGACTGACACAAGCCGCCGGGGAGGCAGGCTGACTCGGCTGGCTGGGAGATCATCACCCACATGAGGGGTTGACACGTACAACACCCACACATACACTGCACAGTTCTTTACCTTTTTTCTGACAGAATATTCAGTTCTTATCCAGAATGCAATGTGACTACACCATGGTGATATTACAGTGGCGTATACTGTATTAAAATTACCAATCAACGCTTTTTGAAAATGTTTACAACATCACTCCCCAGAGGAGGATCCTGTTGTTTAATGAGCTGTTGGTCCCTGAATGACCACCTTGAAAGAAACAGTCAGTCAAAGCTCCTGAAAGATATCCACATGGGATAGGTGTGTTAAAAGCACTTCGATGAAACAGGGGACTCGAAATCAAAGCAACATAGGCTGAAACATCCACTTCCTATTATGGCCCCAGCTCCAGAAACACTACTGTGTAAATGTAACTTCATAGCCTTTTTCATTAGATTCATTCTTTTTTTCTTTTTTTCCATGAACAAAACAAGAACATATATAAGGCTCTGGGAGTATAACCACACATTTTTTCATTCATACCTTCCAGCATATATGCATATATAATATATGTCAAATCAAATCAAATCAAATCAAATTTTATTTGTATAGCGCCAAATCACAACAAAGGTCATCTCAGGACACTTTACAAAGTAAGGTCTAGACCTTACTGTTATCAATATTATTACATAGGGAAAACCCAACAAATCCCCCTTGAGCAAGCACTTGGCGACAGTGGGGAGGAAAAACTCCCTTTAACGGAAGAAACCTCCGACAGACCCCGGCTCTTGGTGGGCGGCCTTCTGCCTCGACCGGTTGGGGTGAGTGGATAGAGGAGAGACAAAAGAAGAAAAGCAACAAGACACAACAATC
>NW_018128070.1:470032-478220 GCF_001952655.1 Monopterus albus
CTCCTTTCCATTTTTCGTGATGCCTGCTTTAGGGAGTGGAGCTGCGAGCTGTACCACAGGGCCGCCTCTGTTTCACTGCCTTCCTTTTCAGAGGGGCAATGGTATAAGTGTATTACGCAGGAAGGCTGCAGTACTATCAACAAGATTATCGATTTGTGTTGGAGTAAAGTTAAGGTGGCCTCCTTCCACTGTGTTGGCAAACGGCACTGAAGTAGATAAAGATGGAATTATTTCCTTAAACTTGGTAACAGCATTGCCAGATAGACATCTGCTGTAGTGGAATTGTTTCCCACATAGAGTATAATCCATTAATGGAAATTCAAAAGTTATTAGAAAATGGTCAGACAGAAGAGGGTTATGGGGAAAAACTATTAAGTGTTCAGTTTTGATGCCATATGTCAGAACCAGATCAAGAGTGTGATTAAAACAGTGAGTGGGTTTATTTACAGTTTGAGAGAAGCCAACTGAGTCTAATAATGAACAGAATGCATTGTTGAGGCTGTCATTGTCGGCATCTACATGAATATTAAAGTCGCCTACTATGATTATTTTATCTGTACTAAGCACTAAATCAGACAGAAAGTCTGAGAATTCACTTAAAAACTCTGAATAAGGAGCAGGTGGACGGTATACAATAACAAACAGAACAGGCTTTTGAGTTTTCCAGTTTGGGTGTGAGAGACTCAGGGTGAGACTTTCAAATGAGTTATAACTATGTTTAGGTCTAGGGTTGATTAATAGGCTTGAGTCAAAGATCGCTGCCACGCCACCACCTCGGCCTGTGTTTCGACGGCTTTGACAGTTATTGTGACTAGGTGGAGTGGATTCATTTAGGCTGACATATTCCTCCTGCCTTAACCATGTTTCAGTAAGACACAATAAGTCAATGTGATGTTCACTTATCAAATCATTCACTAACAGAGATTTAGATGTGAGAGATCTGATATTTAATAGTCCACATTTGATTGTCCTATTACTTTCTACTATAAGAGGAGTCATCTTAATTTTAATTAGGTTCTTATGAATAACTCCTCTGGAGTTGATTCTTGATTTATATAATTTAGGTGGGCGGGGGGCAGACACAGTCTCTATGGGGTACTGGGAGCGTTGGGTGGGTAGCAGCTGCAAGGAGACAGCAGAGAGGCGTGTAAGACTGCGACCCTGCATCCTGGACTCAACTCTGGGTTGTCATAATTTAGGTTGTAAAACAAACTCGTCCAGATTTCTAGATAAGAGAGCCGCACCACCCAAAGTGGGATGGATGCCATCTCTACTAATCAGACCAGGTTTTCCCCAAAATGTTTTCCAGTTGTCTATGAAGCCCACGTTATTTTCTGGGCACCACCTAGACAGCCAGCGGTTGAATGACGACATGCGGCTAAACATGTCATCACTGGTCACATTGGGTAGGGGCCCAGAGAAAACTACGGAGTCCGACATTGTTTTAGCAAAGTTACACACCGACTCAACATTAATTTTAGTGACCTCCAACTGGCGAAGTCGGGAGTCATTAGCGCCGACATGAATAACAATTTTGCAGACAACAGCAGTAACCAATACATGAACAGCCTTCAATAACATTGTCAAACCCATTCACACACAACAGAACACATGAACATCAGCGGCCGGTCAGGGTCGCCACAATATGGTCCTGTATGACAAAAAGACAAATAACCTGAAATTATTAATAGTGGACTGTAAAAAGGTTGCAAAATAGAAATAGGGGCATCCTCCGGCTCAGGAACAGTGGATACAGATTGTCAAAGAAATCAATTTGATGGAAAAACTTGGCGCATGTTGTGAGACTGCAACAAACCCAAATGGAGGACAAATGGGACATTTGGGCAGTACGACAAAAGAAGACAGAGGCAGAGTAGACTCACTGGAAACTGACAATGACTGGGTGGACAGTGTGTGTATACAGGCAGGTATATGGATAAACATATTAGCTGCCATTATTGGGAACCTTTGACGGACTGCTGTTTCCTGCGGTAAACCGTACTCATTTCCTGTTTTCTGTATTTGCACTGCGTTGTGCTTGCTTCCAGATTGTTTAGGAATTAAACTCACTATTTTCCAGGTTCATCTGAATTTTTGAGTGACAACATACGCTTGCACCACTTAAAGCACTTGTTTTGCAGAAGTTCTTGCTAACTACCAAATTTAACTTGCTTCTTTAGGTCGGCTAGTTTAGAAGCTAGCTAAGCTAGTATTGGCCGCGCTGTTCTGGCCAATGTGGGATGGGGGGGAGGAACAGGTGCGGGAGGAGTTAAGAGGGATGACAGGTGGGCGTGTTGTTTTAGATTCTGTTGGCGCGGGACACGGGATGCTCTGAGGGAATATTGTTACTGTTTTCAGTTTGCTATTTCATTCTCCTGTGAGCACACAGTGCCAGGTATTTCACAGTTATTTTGCTTTCTCTATTCTGCTCAATAAAACCCAAGAAAAGACAACAAAGGTGTTCTCCTCACTGTCAGCGTAGGTGCTAGCGCGTAGCTGGCTAGTTAGTTGTCCCAGTATAGGACAGGGTCGGGCCAGCTCCTCTCAACCGAGCTAGCGGTCGTCACAATATGTTAACGTTATAAAAGTAAATGTATGTGACAAATAAACTAAACTTCATGTAAAAAAAAATACTGATGTGCGTCTTTGAAGTAATAAACTTACAAGATGTTCATAGAAATAAAGTTTTAAATTATAATGAAACCAAATTATCTTAAATATGTTTTTTTAATGGGGTGAACCATATTATTACATCTTTTAAATTGGACTGACAACAAAAAGTTGTTCATTATATTCTAATACGCTGACTAGAACTACTGTAGCCCAAGTTTGTCAAAAGCAAGAAAGATCATTTTCCAAATGCAGTGTGCTACCTGATGGCTCCAGCAGACAGGTGACCATAGGAGCCGCTGGTGGAGGAGCTGGAGCGAGAGTTGTTGAGCATGGCGACAAGAGAGTTGGGCGAGCTGCGGATCCTGTTCTGCAGGTCAAAGCTGTGCTCAGAAAGAGGTGAGATGGGCAGGGGTCGCTTCCTGCTGGGCCGTGATGGCAGCCTCGGGCTTGGGAAACGAGAGCCTTCAGGATAAGGAAAGAGGAGATTTACTAGAAAAGGCTGACTGGCAAGTGGCTGCCATGAAAGTGAATGGTTAAAACTGTGAATCTGCTCTTTGTTCTGTGTTTTTTGGAGACAAACATCTGCTAAATTCCTACAAACAAGTTACTGATCAAAAAAATAGTAGTGGCTTTTACACGATTTTCTGTTTGACTTCATCCTAACCTAATCTAACCCTAACAGATGCCATTTTTGTCAATCATCAGACAAAGGCTTATCTGAATGAGTGTTCAGCTGTCACTTGATGCACTGCTTGCATTTCATCCATGAGAAAACATGCCTTTTATGTTGGAGAAATGCTCTGACTGTGTATGGTAATATTTAATCAAGTCCAATTTTACTCGTTATTCAAATGCAATCAGTGTTGACTGGAAATACTAAAGGGGGGTTTGAAAAGGTAAAAGGCGGAAACGGCACAACCATTCTCTATGCACATACAATGAGCCACGGGTAGAGATTAAAACATGACTTTTGTTGTCTTTTCACATGGAGATGTCACAAACAAGACAGGGAAAAACAGAGGAAGATGGAAGGAGGGGAAAAAAAGCGCTGTGGAGATGTCATGCTTTGTGCGTGAACTGACACAATGACTTTGTGACTCAAGATTTGGAAATAAAACATTTGGAGTTATTTTATAAAGGCAAACAAAACCATCTTACGAAGCCCCAATAACCCCCCTCCATATTTACATCCCCCACAATCCATCCATCTCTCAAACGGAAATGCTCCATCTCTAGTTTGACATATTCAACGATTACCGAACGCTCCATTCACATGGTAATCACATAGTGCGGATGTGAATGTGTATGTGTGTCTGCCTCTGTGGTGGTGCTCTAGCATCTGTAGATCCGAGTTTCGACTATGGCACGAGGCTGTGTGGAGAACACCACCCCCTTTACACTGTCATTGTATGGCAAATCCGTCTTTTCATGTCCTAGGGAAGGAGATGTTGAAGAGGAGGGATACATAAACACTTTACACCCCTGACTGTGCACAACTGTGAAATACAATGTAGATGGCCACCTAATGTTACTTCAGTCATTTCAAATCATATATTTAACCCTCCTGGTTTGGAGAAATTGAGCTTTCCATGTCTGAAATCTGACACACCTGACAATATTTAAACAAGTCGGGTCCACAGGAGTGTGAGGGACAACCTCCACTTGAGGTGAATTAGGAGAGGGAGGGACTGCTGAGGAGCAGGGCCAGCATCCCGCCACTGCAAAGCCTCATGGGAATAGTGTTTATTAATACACCGCCCAAATGATAAATTGGCCAACGGAGGAGACAGAGAGAGGAGCGTCCAAGCTTATAGCAGGACTGTCCCTCTAATTTCCTCTTGATTTATGGATGTGATGGCTAGTTACATGCCACGTCATTAATTCTCATGGCCAGGGAGGGCTGAGGCAGGCCGAACTGACGCCATCGGATATAAAAACTGGCTCCAAAACTGGAGTTGAAGTCTTGTCGACACACCTGGGGGCCACCTGAGAGGGTCGCTGTCACATGGAAGGCCTGAAGTGTGAATATATGACTGCCCAGAATTTGCTTTACTTTATTTTAGAACAAGATACCAAGTGAGACAATGATTCTGGACATGAATAAAACGACAGTAATCCTTATAACTAGTTGTCAACATAAATATTGTGTCAGTTTTTGTTGTGGAAATGTTTAAGTAAATTCTGCTCAACAAACAATCTACTGATGTTACAGCTCAAGAAACATAATCAGTGACTACAGTAGTTAAAATGTTACTCAGAGTGAACCTATTACTGAGACAAACAACATATCATACAGTCTAGCAAGTAGCAAGGAAATTAAAATGAGCTAATAAGACCACAAATACAGACTTTAGCGCATTGAGCTGTGAGAGCTATGGCACTAATTAGGCAGTGTGAACATAGACAATGGCCTATTAAAGCACAAATAGGCAGGACAGGCCTATTGTTTCATTAGCATAGCTCTGTCTGAAGATAATTACACTGATGTAGAATAGGCTGAAATAGCCACAGAAGCACGATAGCCCGGATTATCAACGAAAGCCTCTTGATAGACTCTGCCCTTTGGATGCTTTTTCTGAAACCCAACAAAGCTTTAAAATGAGTTATTAGCAGCAATGATCACAGGCGATTTTTAAGTGAGGAGCACTGCATCTCCACTTGAATTTGGCCCTAATTGTTTTGTTTCAGTCTATTAATCTTAAAAAGTGACACAGAAGAAAGGATTTCTCCAGTGATGAATGGTGGGATGTTCCGATTCCCACTTAACAGCAATTAATTTTCTGATACCCACACAAGTTTGGCTAGTTTTAATTAGTTTGTTCTGAGGAACAGCGAGAACTTCACCCTGGATTTCCATGAAAGTGGCGTTTGCCTGACTAAATACATTCTCATCAAAAGGGAACAGGGTGAGGCTGTGTGACCTTTCTAAGATTCAGTGTGCATTTAATTTCCTATTTACACTTTAAAATAACTCATTAGCATAAGTCCTCTGCTCACAGTCTTCTGTCCAACACATTAAGACAATAGCTCATTTAAATCATGTCAAAGTAATGGTCCTCAACGTGGTTGAGCTGTAACGTTGTCTATATATAGTGCAAAATAGATGTGTTGTGAAAGTGCATTTTAAATGTTTAATTCCCACTGGGGCCACCCAGGTACCCACTCATAATACTGCAAGGTGCAATCCCAGTAGGGATGGATGTGGAAGGTGTCTTTTCACCTACAGAAATACATTTGGTTGACGGGTCCAGTTTTTTGGCTGGCTAGGTAATTTCAAGTGTAGATAGGATCAGATACATATTGAAATCATTTAAATGCTGTTAAAACAACAGTTATAACCCTAACACCTAACCCTCACTTTTAACCAAATTTAGCTTGATTGGCAAATCCACGGCAACTGAAATTGATTCAAATTAATATTGCATTGGCTACTAAAAAACATTTACCTCTACATTTGGTGAGTTTGACGTTTTCAGGAAATGACGGATTGAATTTCCTTTATGCGCTTAAATGTTTTACTTCTTAACAGGAGTTTACCATTTAAAAAAGTAATGGGTTTTATACTGTATGATCTTTCCTACTTCCTCGGTAAACATGGAAGTTGTTCCGGTTGATCAAGGACATTTCAAGTCTCTTAGGACCGAGGTTCCTCCAGCAGCCTCCTCCTTTATGAACAACATGCCCCTTTTATCAGAAATCAGTTGATGATTGGATGTTTCAGATAAAGGATCTGAGGAAAGGACGTCTCATGTTGTTAATAATGTGTTTCCTCGAGTCCTCTCTCCTCATATCTTACACAAGTGGGACTAAGACGAGGAAAAGACACAAGTGAGGGAAACGACAGTGCATATAAGAGACCTGAGATGTACCCACTGTTTTCACAGTGAGAGCAACAATAAATAAAAAAAATCACTACATTATACATAGCAACAAAATGAACCACAGAATAATATATTTATCCAACTTGGCCAGAAATATGAGGAACTGATTTTTCAAGACAAAGTTCAGAAAACTCCATGGATTGTCTGCACTGTAAATCTCACAAACAAAAAGTGGTTTGGCCACCGTATCACATTACAAGAAGCTGTTTTAATCTCAGATCAGCACTGTGCCAAACATAGCTTGGACATGTCCATGTGTGACATCAGCGCAGACTTACTATCTATTGCCTGCAGGTATTCCATGTGCAGGGCACTGGCGCTGCTGGCACCGGCTGTGGACGCCACAGAGGGAAGCAGGTCCGTTGTGTAAGGGCTACGGTGGCCCGCCAGCAGAGCCATCTGATAGTACTCAGCTGTGGTCAGACCTGCATGAGGGGCTGGAGCAAAGAAAATGTTTGGGTCAGCTAAAAGGAAAAAAGATAACCAAAAAGTGAAGGTGACAGATGTGGAGAAGAAGGGGATGGCAGTTAGACAGGAAGTATTTAAAGACATGGGAAGGTAAAACAACAGAGGGAGGGAAGGAGGAAAAATATTAGGCAGTGGGAAAAACACGACAGGGAGCGCACCTGCACTGCATTATAAAGCTGCATTCATTTACATTAGATGATAATCAGCTCAGCAGAACAGTAATGAGCACATTAGCAACACCATCAAGTTAAGCAAAACAGCTGCACTGGGAGCATCACCTGAAGTGGAGAGCCTCACTGGGGATTACTGGATGCTTGCTCAGAGATTACAGTGAGTGTGCATTAGTGTTTGACTGATGCGTTCATGCCGAGCACAGGATAACTGGTCGCCTTACAAAAAATTCTTAAACAGCCTTTTCTCTTCTTCTCACTGTTCCTTGATCACTTGGAGAGAGTACACATGTGTATACAGTATGTGTGTGTGTGTGTGTGTGTGTGTGTGTGTGTGTGTGTGGTAAGTGTATATGGGCCGACGCATCTTTCGCCAAAGATGGTGCTCGGGTGTCGACACATCGGGGCTGCAGTCTGCAGATATGCAACCTGCTCCTCGGCTCAGCTTCTTTTAAACAATAGGAAAACAAAAGGCCTAAATCTGCTGCGATATATCTGCATACATAAAGATACAGCAAATGATTTTGCCTCCACTTGACTTCATCTCTTTTCCTCAAAATGCCTGTTTTCCAAACCATTTCCTTAGTTATAAAGTACTGTAAGTCCTTGAACCATAGCCTAAAAATAACCAGCTGGCAGTGGGCTTCCTTATGCAAACACAGAGGGAAAAGACTAGTTTTGGATGCAAATATGGAATTAGTTTAGACCCAGAATAGTTCTACAGCTCTTTTTCCCCCCAATTGATGAATTAAAGAGAAAATAAACAAACAATGCATGAGGAGATTTCCTCTTAAGGCTGGCCTGTATGTCTGCAATATGCATCCATGACTGGTTGAATAAGTGGAAGAAAATATTCTAAATTAATTCGATCTGGGTATTATGTCTTCAGTGGAAGGGGGGGAGCTTCTTAATTGTCTCCACTGTTCTGCCTTAGCTGTGCTTTTGCATTCAGCCATAATGTGGCCCATTCAGTATCCATGCACAGAAAAAGGCTTTGTGGAATTTCTAAATCAGAGACGCTGGCATCGAAGTGTGATCCTGGGGGCAAAAAAGGGG
>NW_018128070.1:478302-530564 GCF_001952655.1 Monopterus albus
GGGGGGGTGGGGGGGGGGGGTGGTCAGTGTGGCGCTTGACGTAGAGAAGGCAGAGCTGTGCCTCAGGACTCAGTGAGCCACCGGGTCCTCCTTCAGCACAACAATAGGATCAGGGGTGAGCCTACTTCTGAAAACCCAATTCACATAGAAAAAGAGAGAAATATTGTGAGTGAGGAGCCAAAAAAAGTGAAAGCAAACGTGTGGCAGCAGGAGGGTGGTATTAATCCCACCCAGTTTAAATCTCCATAATATTCTCTTAATTAAATCATCATTATTCAAATGCACTTTTTAGAAGAAAAAACCTGTGCACACTGAAGAAGGAGGCTCGCTGTAAGTGTGATATAGGCTACTAACAACACAAAAGCTGATGGGTTAATTAATCACCAGATTGATTAAAGGAGTAATTAGGTGCCTCATTCCCAATCCACAGCATTATGAAGTGAAAGGGGAACAAATGGTAGTTGGAGGAACTCTTTCGATTTAAAGCAAACCGGTGCACATGCTGTGGTAATGAAAAACCAGTGGGGAAACTGTTTCAGCTTCCTGAGAGGAGCAGAGCCTCTTGGATGAGATGAAGTCCAATGTGCTGGTGTTAAGGGAACTGCCATGTCAGAAATGCACTTCAACACAAGGTGGGGACCTGAAGTGGGTTTC
Source organism: Monopterus albus (assembly GCF_001952655.1). Lineage (NCBI taxonomy): Eukaryota > Metazoa > Chordata > Actinopteri > Synbranchiformes > Synbranchidae > Monopterus > Monopterus albus. Next base: position 478,957 of record NW_018128070.1, read on the forward strand.
TGTCGCTAAAGTGGTTGATGGGTGCGCACATAAGGGCCGTAACAGATCATCAGGCCATTTCAAGTCCTTTAAGATGAACGCAGATTTGTGGCAAATAAGCCATTTCATTACACAACACTGCAGTAGTTTGAATTATCATGTTGTATAATTAAAAACTTGGAAAACATTACATTCAAGTGCTGCAACTAAAGATTTTTTCATTGTTGAATCATCTTTTGATTATGTTGGCAGTTAACTGTTTCCTAAAGCCCAAGGTGATATCCTCATATTCCTTGTTTTTGTCCAACCAACAGGTCAAAGACATTCAATTTAGAAAACTTTTCACATTTGAAAATCAAGACACATTCATTCTGTGACACTTTATGCTTAATATGAGACTTAATTAGCCATCAATATTATCAAAAATCTTAATTTTCCAAAAAGCAATGAACCAACTTCTGCTAAAAACATATTTATTATATGTATACATTTATAATATTGATATTTGCACCTATATTTTAGATATAATGTAACTGGCAGTGCTGTGGTCACTTTAATTGATTTTCCCATCCAAATCCATCTTGGGATCTCAGGAAACAAATGCTCCCTCTAGACACCATAACAACTCCCCCACCCAGCCCTCATCCTCCCTCACCACCACCCCACCCTGAACTTCAATGCGAGCCTCCCTCGGTGTGTGCGGTGTAACTGTACGTGACCCTGCTGCTCACTGATGCATCCTCCAGAGGTCTCTGACATGACTCACAGATCAAAAGGATTAGCCTCGCTCCAACCTGCACCCCCACCCACAGGGATCGCAGCGCACTCATAATACTCCCATCCACCGGCTCCCTTGCTCAGATAACATCTCACCAACCCCTGGGTCTTAATAGAGATGGATCTAGTTGCCTCTCACCTCTTCCAACCTCAAATAGGAATTAAACTGATACAGCCAATCAAGATCCCTCCTAATAGCAAAGGAATCTCACTAATCAATTCCAATTTAAGGGTCTATTGAGGTTTTATCATCCTTTTACGTTTCACTGGGATTGTGTGCAGATGTTCACGTGTGTGCCGAGTGTGCATTTGTGTCACAAGTCTATACATCACGCTTTGCAAGACAGTGTATGTTATTCACCATCTGCAGGGCTGAGGCCCCGGGTGGCTGGCAGAACAGAGATGGAGGGGCTGCTGTGGATTGAGCGGATGTAGTCCATGTATGGGTTGATGTAGGGGTGTGGAGGGTGAAACGGTGACTCCGCCCCCACTGAGGGGTTCCGCTGGGGTGAGATCCGGATGAGAGGGAAGTCAGGGAAAGCTGGACTGCCCGCCAGCGCAGGGGGCCTGCAGAGACACAAAGAAAAGAATACAGAAAAAAACATGAAGGCTTATGTTAAATGTGTTGCAAAAGCTAAACAAAGCTTAAAGCAATCATGCATTTCCTGAAGAAAATGTGTGATTTCAAGTAGGAAAGAAGTTTGGTTAAAATGGAACCCAGCAGAAATCAGATTAGTTACAGCACATGGAGCAGTAACATCATGTGATTTGACTAAGCTCATACTTTGTGTAAATACAACATAAAGAATTCAGTTGTCACCACAGTTCTAGGAGGAACATCAGGGTCGGTTCATTAGGCCTGACAGGCTCTGAACATCCTGATTTTACTACCGTGGGTAGACTGGTAGTGGCAAGGCCAGATGAATGGACTATGACACTCTCTCTCTCCCTCCATCTGTAAGGCAGAGAGAAGAGCGTTGCATTCCAGCTGCTCCCTACACAGACATTTCCTCAGATCAAAGGCAGCTTTCACCACTGCATCTTAATCAGAGGGAAACTTTAGACCAAGCTCACCGCTGGCCAGCACCAGACAAGCAGCACTGCACCACGTTAGTCAGAAACCATGTACAGAAGTGCACATGACGGATACAAAAATGGTACAAATTCCATCTGCAAGTCTCACACAAGATGCACAGTCTTTTCTCACAGGCAGATCCAGGGGGTGCCCGCCCCCCCCAGAATCTGATTGGCCACCCCTGCCAGAGTCAAAATGTGATGCTTGTTAGTATTAATGAATGAAAAATGAAAAACAAAAAATGACCTTAAATACAACTAATACTTGACTGGTGTTTCATATTTTAAATCATGCATGCAGCGTGATATTTGCATTCATATCTCCAGTCGTGTTGTCATGGAGTACTTTGCATGTTCAACCTCATTGGGGGGAACCGCTGTGCAGCAGCAACGTCCCTGGCCAGGAGTAAATAAGGAGCACTGTGTATGTCTCATTTTAACAATGTATGGTTTATTACTTCATATAAATATGGGTTAAATTTACTTTTTACATATATTTAAAATGTGCCACCCTTCTCTGAGTCTGTGCCCCAGCTTGGCCACCCCGTCCAAAATTTTCTAGATCCGCCCCAGTCCTTTTTGATTTAGAAAAAATGAGCTCTATCAGGCTATTCTTTTTATCAAAAACCTTTACTATGAACTGTCTCTATAGTATGAGATATGAAATAAAGTTGAGAACAATCAGGAAAACTTCTTAGGAGCCAAGTTTACGATGAACTAATGCCTCCCCTCTTATAATTGGCTAGGAGGGCTAGAAAACTTCATAATGATGGCCTTCCCCACAAAAGCCCTCCCCCAGGGATGTGGAGAAATCCACATATCAGCTAGACATTAACGGGCTAAGAGATTAGACTGAATTAGCCCCTCCACTTCACTGTGGCTCCCCAGTGGACCAGTCTACTGTGACAAAAGAGCCCAGGAGCAGGAGTGGATGAGCGAAAGATGGAGGAAGAGGTGGGGGTTTAAGAGGGAGGTGAGAAGGAGGAGGAGAGATGAGAAAGGGTGGGAAAAGATGAGAGAAAGGGGAAAAAAGAGTGAGAGACCTGGCCCAGAATTTGACTCTCAGTAACCTTGAGCAAGGCCAGGGAGCGGAACAGCCCAATTACAACCTCTGCCCCATCCCCTGATCCCCTACTGGCCCCCTTCATCCCTTCACTTCACAGCCCACCTAATGAAAGAGCTCAGGCACAGGGCCCATAATGAGCACAGAGGAGCAGAAACACAACACACAGGAGGACAGACACAGGAACACACAGGTGTGTGTACACAGCCACTTTCTGTAATTAGCTCAAAGGGACTGTGGAATGATTTTCAAGGTTTTCCCTGTGTTCAGCTATGTGACAAAATGTCTCAGTGATGTTAAGGCTGTTAAAGGTGATAGATGCAAGGATTATAGATGCAACACAACAACTGCATTCACCTTCAGTTGATCAGTGAGTTTCTGCATGTCTGCTGTCAAAAAAAGATGAGAACTAGCTGATGTCCTCCATATCTAGCAGATTATACTGAGGGCAGCTGTGCACGTCAAAAGAGGTGGGTGCATGTGAGAGTATGTTTACGATAAGCAAGACACATGCCCAAATGCCACCATTACATGCCTCATTTCCACACATCACAACACAGCTGCATAGTGGCTCACTTTGATGTCACACGGCTCATATCTGACACATGCACACTCATATACACATGCAACTAAAAAAAACAAACAAAAAACTCTGTAATGAAAGAAGGCAACAAATGAAAAATCTGCACAGAAGCACAAATGTTTCAACTATTTCCTCCACATGACATTATTATACACAACTCTTAAAGTCGTATTTCCAGATGCAAACCATTTCACTTAATTGCAATGTGTGTGTGCCACTGAAATGGCCACATATGACATAAACACCAAAGAGGAAAGGTAGAATCATTTCATGGCGTTTTGCCTCATCTGGCCCTGGCTTGTCGGAGAAGAGCCAGACACCGATTAACCCTGCCATGCATTGGCTGCGTCTCTCTACACCGACCCTGGCTAAATGCCTCTACTTGCTTTGTTTTTCTAATTAACTTCATGAATAGGCCCTTCTGGCAGGCAGTGTTAAAGAGATGGTCGAAAAAAGAGAAAAAGAAAAACAAACACATGTGTAGACTGGTAAGAAGATGGAGGAAGAAGGATGTTTCAGGTGAAAGGTGAAAAGGGAAAAAAGGACTGCCAGTAGAGTATGAACAGTAGTCGAGAGGAGGAGGAGGAGGAGGAGGAGGGTGAGTAAGAAGATATGAACAAAGAATTGGGAGGTAAGGGCGGACGCTGAAGAGTTTGAGCAGAGAGGGAGGAGGAGACAAAAAGAAGTCTGAAGGGGTGCGGAGCCAGGTGTGGGGGGATTTGAGGATGACAGCAGAGAGATGGGTGGTTTGGAGGAGGGTGGTGTGAGTGTCCAGTCCTCCATGCTCTCTGCAGGCCTGTGATCGTCTTAGCATCTGCCAGGACACGTTAATTCAACATTACGAAAGGAAGTCATCTGGCAATGGGTGTGTGCAGGAATGTTTGCTCTGTATGTGTGCTCATGTGCAAGGAGGTGTGTGTCAGAGGAGCAGGTCTTAGTTAAACCTGATTTGAGATTTACATCAAAGCTGTACTGCAGGGTTTGAGCCTTCTTCTTAGCAGACAGAAGAGGTTTCCTACACTCTTCTACTTCTCTTTGTATGTTTACAATTTCTATTAACTCTGAAAGAAAACAACCTGGGCACAAGGAAAGCCTGGACTCCTGACATATGGAAGCCATTTCCTTTAGCGTGACCTTGCTAAAACCAGCCAGCACCTCTTTAAGGACATCACATGTTTACACGAGGCAGTCTGGGGATTTAAACTTCTTATTTTATCAGATGAATATACACTTGCTGAGTGTAAATATGCCCCTGAAAGGCTGAGGTTTTATGGAGAGATGTGTGTTCATGTAGACAAGCCTTGGGTCTTTGTTTGGAACAAGGTTATATCAACACTAATATTTTTTTTGTCGGGGGTGAAAGCTGCAGTAGAAGCACACAGCTGCAGTGAAAGCTGATGACTTCACTGGACAGAAGCTATCATTGTGGTGCAGCGGTTAGGCCCAGTGGCATTGACACTGCGGTCTGCTAAAACAGGAGCTGTGCTTTGCAAAATAGTTTGAGCTCAAGCATGAAATGGTTGCACATGGAACGAAAACGTCTTGATGTGTACTTTGCAGAAGGACAGAGAAAACTGCCGAGTCCAAATTAAATACTGTAACAACTGAACATTCATGGACCAGGTTTAACTTTTTGCAGGGGAACAGTTTTTATTCCATACATTTATTTGTGGGATCAACAGTAACAAATGCATAACATATTACCCTTCACTGTAGGTAACAGGGATGCAACACCACCAAAAACACATGGCATGACACTGTCACAATAAAAAGTCCACAACACTTTAAAAATGGTGCTTTCATGTACTGTATATGAAATCTAGTGCAAGAAGAGATACTACAAAAATTACATGTGCAGGTCAAACCCATGTAGATTCAATTCTCTTGAGCCTGTGGCTACAAGGGGCCGTGTAGGTGACGGAACTGGGCTCAGTCAGGTGTCACATCCTCTCCTGACCGGAGTTGACAGCATCACACACCCATTCCCCCCCAGCTCTCCGCCTCATAGAAACCTGTGCCCCGCTGCACCGCCAGCCTCCGACTCACCCAACCACAGCACAAGGCTGCCACCACTGTGAAAGTCTAAACCAGAGAGGAGCTCCTGACAGCGGAAACAGAGGCGCTTTAAAGCTCCAAACCCTTTCACCGAGATCAAAGAGCCACAGGAACAGAGCCAGCTGAGAACCAAGGAGAGAGGAAAGGATCCGAGACAAAGAGAGGTAGAAAACAGAGACTGAGAGACAAACAGTGAGAGGTACATATATTCTGGGTTCTTAATGATTCAGTGGGAAAGTCTTCATTATGTTCTTCCAGTGAAGCATTGACTTCATTTTCCACATCAGTAGTGAAAATTACAGAGCAGTTTGAACTGAACTTTGCTTCATATTCACATCCAAATATAATTTGTCAAACCTAACTAACCCACCCACGCAAAAGGTAGTTACATTCAAAAATACGTCCACACTAAGACAACAGTTCCTACCTATGGAATGAGGCTATTTAAAATGCTTGTAGCTCGAGAGTAAAACAGGTGTGATGCACATGGCGTGTAGAGATTTTAAAATGTTGACACATGGTTGTCATGTCATCAATCTTTCAGCAACATGACCGACATACTGTACGTCTGCTTTACAGCACTGTTTTAAGAGCTCAGCTTTCTCTGATTGTTTTGTTTCCTGCGCAGCTGACGACACAGTACAGGAACTGTCACTGACATTTCTCCGTTTCTGTTGTCAAACAGCTGAGTAATTTGATGAAAGGGTCTCAGTGCTAACAGCCTTAAATTACTGCTGGCAGGTGGCATTTGTGGTTACCTGAGAGTATTCAATACTGTCAGCTGAGGTTTGCTCAGCTGTAATGAACTGGAGAAGCTCGGACTTTCCCCTTATAATGAGTATTTTTAGGAACTGTCAAGTGTTGACAGTTGGATGTGTGGTTGACACAAGGGGTTAACAGGAGTTTCACCACAGACACCTGCAGCACAAGTTTTGATTTATAGTTCAGTGATGGATTTCACCTGTTGATAGCACCATTGCACAACATTAAACGGTTGTATGCCACTAGCCCTAGTGTGTGACTCTCATGTACTTCACACACTCAAGTCACATAGATAATCTTCTGTTAGCGTGTGAAATTGAGAATTGTGTTTCATAACACTCAACCAAATTCTGAAGATATTTCCCGAATCCTCATAAACTCTACTAATGAAGCTGAATCACAAATAATGCAGTCCAGTCCAGAAAAAAATATAATTTTAATCACTTTCTCTGGTCATACAGTTTCTTTTCAGTTAAGCAAAGATGGCAACAGGAAAAGACGCCGTCATTCTGGCTTTGTGTGAAAGTGCTTCAACTTCATTATTGAAACAATTTCAATAATAATTTCACTTAATTTTCAATAATTCAATAGTAATAATATTAATAGGTTACATTCATGCTCAGCTTTCACCAAAAAAGTAAGAGAGACAACAACAGTTCCTGTCGCCAACTTTCCTTTAACAGAGGAACTGATTAAATTATACTTTTCCTGGACCAGACCGGAATATTTTTGTGTTATGAAACATTCGCTGTGTCTCAATTTTGCATATTAACAGCAGATTATCTCTGTGACTTGAGTGCATATAATACATGAGAGTCACAAGCTGGGGCTAGTACAACGTGTCATTGAAAGAAGAGCAATAAACACTGAGGATGCTCTAAGACTTTCACCCTCTTAGAGCAGACCAAAACAACTTAGCTGGTGTCAGCTCAAAGCCACCTTAACAAAATAGATGTTGCGTAGATCTACTTTAGCGTGCATATTTTAAATGGACACTTACTCAAGTAGTGCATTTAAATAAAGGGCTTTTCTCTGAGGCTCTACTGTTAGAGTTTGTTGTCCATATAATCTGAACTTCCTCCTCTCTGCTTTAAGCTTTTCTTCCGACTGTGGGCCTGGGAGGGCATGGTGAGGTTGCCAGGCTCTCAGGGTAACTATGTCCCCCCTGAGAGCTGCGAGGTCACTGCGTGACCCCCTGACATCAAAGGGCTGGGTGGGGTCATGGGGTGGGGAAGGCTTCCTATTCATGGTCACATCAAGCAGGATTCCCTTTCTGTGGGATACCTCTGGAGGCATGCCAGACATTCCTAAACAGTTCACACAAACACACACTTGAAGTCCACTTGAGTACCCAGAACTCTCCTTCATTTTCTCCGTCTCCTTCCCGTGTGTTCAGTCACGCTTGTGTTGTCGACCAGAAAGACAGAGCACACACATGCACTTCTTCTTCCAGGAAGCTATACGCTACATCCCTGTGAGCACACAACACTTCCACACTCGACTGGAGCGATATGTTTATTATCAACAAGAGTCACAAAGTGTGACGAGCTCAAGTCTTAACATACGGGCCCAGATGTCAGAGGTTGTAACTGCTGCCTGTGTGAACCAGCTGAAGGTGTGACACACGTGAAAAAAAGATTGTTGTTTAGGATCAAGGCTCCTTGTCAATCCATCTACAAAGTCAGGGGATTATCAAAAAGGCAGAATCGTATCTTTACATTTCTCCTGTTGGTTCAGCTTTACAACCGAACACAGCTGTTGTTTTGAAAAGTTCATGTTTGGCTATGACAGGCAGCAGGAGTTTCTTTCACAGGAAGTCTCAAAAATCACGTTTTCACACAGCAATTAAATGTAATTTCAGCCACTGAGATAAGAATGCCTACCAAAACTAATGAACAGAATATATAGCAAGAAAATGAAAACATAAAAGTGAAATTACACAAAATGAGCCTGCCTTTTTTCCTGTAATTTCAAGGGGCCTGGAATCAGGATACAAACATGAGACTGAAAAGAAGATTTTTTGTTCTTTTTTTATCCTCTCCCATGCTTGATTTTTGCCTTTTACAAAGAGAGTGATCGCACTGCATGGAACATTCAACCTTCATCTCCACTGCAAATTATGCACTTGATTGCTGCTTTTTTCAAAGCAAGCACCGGTGAAATTAGTGCTGCTCTCAGTCAGTGTTTTGAGTTCCTCTGGCATGCCTCAGGCTAGAGAGAAGACAGGAGGGGACTCCTGGGTGTTGAAGTGTTAAACTTCTGAAAACAAGGAGGAAGCACATCTCTTTTTCCTTTCCCTCTCAAGTAGTGCCTCGATGGCCCTGATGCCTTTACACAAAAACTCAGCTGATGCCTGCAGCTAAACTGGGTTCAGGTTCCACAGCCCATCACCTCCACTCCCTGACAAGTCAGGTAATGATCGTGCATGTCTGTGTGTGCACGGACCATCTTAGGTGAGCCGGTAAGGAGAATGAGTGTGGCCCAGGGCTGCGAGAAGCAGCATGGATCCATGAGACGGCTCTGCATGATCCCCCTCCTCAATTCACCACATCACACTGGGCTTCTGAAATAAGCAGCCACATGGATGGGCCTGAGCAAATCACAAACAATACACAGCGCTACAAGACAGCAGAGACACACTGCTGGAGATGGCTAATCCTTCAGACATACATCAGAGGTAGAAGTAGAGAAAAAAGGGGGTCAGGAAGAAGAGGAGGGAGGGCGGGAGGGCTGACACGCAGGAGAGGAACAGCAGCATCAGGTGCAAGACACAAAAGTATGTGTTTCCTTCTCCTTTTCAGAATGAAATCCATCACGTTTTCCTAATACATACTTTTCATAGAGGATGGGACAAAGAAAAGCTGGACAGAAGAAAGGCAAGCGCTGGTGGGAACGTGAACAGACACAGCCTGCTTTATTCTGGCCGTTTCATCCATCTTGTTGGACTAATAAAATGTCAAGTGCAGTTCCTTGATAGTTAATCATGAGAGGCTGAGTGCGCGGTGGTGCCACGCTCAGGCTTGATGAAGCTTTGGGAGGCTTAAACACAGACCTACACAAATTTTGGATATACCCAAAGGAGGATGTTTCATAAATCTGCTACTTAAGTGAAACAAAACTGATACGAATGGTAGGGAAGCATTTACTTTTCCCTTTGGCTCTATAAACAAGACAAGAAGTTTCCCAAGTTGTTTAATCCCGTAAAGTAAATTTTCATTACTAACTCCTATGAGATCACTCAGAGAGATGTCAAAGAGATGATGGACACACAACAAAAACCCTGCATTCTTACACGTGCGGTCACACTGAAGCTGTGTGCATGGCTGCACATATCTGTGCCGCTCCCTCCAGAAAAACTTCACAAACTGACCCTTTCTCAAAAAAAGTTAAGTATCATGGGGCACATAAGTACGAAAGCTTCCTTTTGGCTCATTCCAAAATCTAAACGACCTTATTAGATGAAACTCTTCTTTCTCACGCTATCAGATGTAATGGACGCCACATCTGATAAGAGAGATAACAAGGCTGAGAGAATAGAATCGCATTATGTGATATGAATTAATTTTCATTGGTGAGGAAAGTGGAAAGGAGTAAAATTTTCAGTGATATAAAGGATAAAGAGGAAAAGGGAAGAGAAGAGGTGCAGGAGCTGTAAGAGAGGCGGTTACCTCCTACATTAAAACTATATGTAAATGGTCTTTAGCAGAGCCTCGGCTCCAGTAAAGGTATTTTAGGACTCATATGTGGTAATCATTTACATTGTTAGATATTATTTATTGAAGGCTCAACTAGGAGAGAAAAGGGTGAAGGGGAGAGGGGGAGGAAAGGAAAGAGAGAGACAGAGGAAGGATGGAAAATGAGGAGGGCTGGCGAGGATTTATGACCCTGTTCCCTTGGACTCGTTACTTGCTGTAACTGGCCCCCAGAGTGGGATCGCAGGGTCGGGGGCCCAGAGCCCAGAGATCAGAGTAATGGAAATTCCACATTTCCACACATCAACAGTCTGTAGGGGACGGGCTGAGTCGTACCAGCTGAAAACTGTCTCTCAGTTTCTTGAACTAAAACCGACTCTTGTGCATCGGGTGAGAACCAGGATATTTCATTTTTAAAATCAGTACTGTAGAACACTGTAAATGACAGCTTCTTCTAAAGGGAGGTTGTTCTGTCAAATGCCACTGTTTGTGAAGAGAAGCACACGTCAGCACAGCGGCTGCCTGAGGTTGTGGAGATGATGTGAGGTGTCGCTAGGTAATATCCTGACAATCACTGCTGCTCACTAACAAGCAGCCATTCAATGAAAGGAGGGTCCTTTACAAAGCCGATTAAGAAGCGGCACGGCTCATAAAAGTGTTAGTCCGCCACACCCATCAAATAAGCTACAGCTGACGCTGCTATAAGCTTTTGTTTATTTGTTCTTCATGAACATAAGACATCACACAGATTAAATGTTATTTAAGGTTTGTTTGATATTTGGAAGTGGAGCTGAAACGCTCACTGAGCTAATAATTAGCCAATAGACAAAATGAATGTAGGAGCTGCCTTTATAAATGATTAATCATGTTAGTCATTTTCAAGCAACATACGAAAGATTCTCCCTGGTTTCCTCAGTGTGAGAATTTACTACATTTCTCATATATTTTGTAAAAACCATTTTGGGATTTCTGGACTGAATATCTGATACAAAAAGCAATATGAATACGCCACCTTGGGCTCTGGGGAAGTGTGATGGGCTGCTTTCATTATACAACCACAACATCTTATAGACTATAGTATTTAATCTAATTTGATGGTTTACTAAAATCCTTATTTTGCAAACAATTAGTTACTAAAATTCTAAGATGAAAAAGTGTAATAGCAAACCTGCAAAATGTGTATTTTAATGCAAACAATCTTCTTCTTCTTCTTCTTTCGGCTGTTCCCGTTAGGGGTCGCCACAGCGAATCATCTGTTTCCACCTAACTCTATCCTTGGCATCCTCTACACTCACCCCAATTCACTTCATGTCATCTTTTAGCACAATTTTAATGCAAACAATATAGTCCATATTTAAGAAACATTTAGATAAAAAAATGAACTGCAAAAAAAAAACATTAAATAAACAGATGTGCTCAGGGGTGTGCGTGTGTACGCGCGTGCATGAAGAGCTGTTGGCACCTGCCTGTTATCTCTTCCCCTCAGACCTGGTTCTCCATTGTGCTCCATGGGAGAGCTACAAATTGAGATCTCAAACATGAAGAGGGGGCAAATGACTTGTGTATAAAAAATCAAATCCTCTAATGTGTTACATGTGCAAATTCACAGGCCTTGTATTAGAGATTAATGTATTCCTTTCTTTATCAGAATGTACCTTTTTCAAAGATATTTTAATGGACCCTAAAATTAAATTCAACCAGGGACCAACATTGAAGATAGTACAATGAATAGCATTTGTTGAACAAATGAGGGTTTGATTTATATAAAGCGTTCGGTGCAAATGGAGTCTTTTCTTTAGATGAGATTACCATTTGCTTTTAAGACGTACTAAATCAGCAATAAACCATTCAGCAAGGAGCAAAAAGAGCATTAAAACCTGCCTGTGATATTTAAGAAGAAATGCACACACAGGGCCTGCAGCAGCCTCTGCGTACGTAATCCGAGCCTGCTAAGTAGAGTTTTGGAACACGTCTTAACAGATCTCCACGGGTAATGACTCAACCCTAAAACCTTTACAGGCCTTGTCAAATATCTGCTGTGCCAAACTTGTTTTTCCCCTCCCCCTCCTCACCTCCCACCCCCCACCTCCAAACCTGCTGGATCCATCACTCTCTAAATAAACAGGTGCCTTCAAAATGTCATGGTCCTGAGCGCAGGCTGAAAAGAAAAAGAGACTACACTGCCCATTTAGGCTTCTGGAACTGGCGTATTACAAAAAAATTGATATCCTGTAACTTCACTCTGCCCACATTTCTGCTTAGGCATTTATCTCCTTTCTCTCCAAATCCTGAAATTGCCTCAGAAAAAAAAGGGGCTGGGGGGCGGGGGGGTACTTTCCCTTCCTCGCACATTTTCACAGAGTGGTGCACAACTTTCTTTTTTCTTCAGTGAAAATTGAAGAGGCTTTATGTCAAATGTGGCTAAAGCCAGCCTCTCCATATCAAACAACGCAGCGCGAAAATTACTGTGGCGATGATAAGGCCGCCAGATAGAGCGAGAGAGGAGAGCGAGGGGGGAAGAACTGAAAGGATGTGACTCTACTCAATTATACTGCAAAATTGGTATGACTGAATATTTTTCATTCAGGTGACTGATAGTATCAGTGAAACTGCAATGCAGATAAATAAAGGAGCCTTCTGTCAAGAATAAACACCATTAATCATGAAGCCAGCGACTATGAAGACTGGGGTTTTAGACAGTTAGAGAGGAAGATGGAGAAAGTGGCCTTTGTCTCTCCGCCCTGCTTATCAGTGACAGCAGGCACATGTGGGTAATCTGATGGTGATCAGATGTGATTATGAAACACTCATCAATTCTTAATGGAATTTACAGCTTCACTTCACATTGTTTTAGTCTATATGATATTCATATGTGCATATGATCAAATCTTGCCTGTGTTATATTCCAAAAATTTATAATTACCTGCTACTGTGTCATATGTGCAGTAGAATTAGTCCAGCCTGAGACCAAATATCCACTATTAAATGAGCTGTTGACACAGCAAAGTCAAATCCCACCATAAATACACACTGATGAAGTCATACGGCTGCTATGAAAGCCACACTAGACACCTTTGTCTTTGTTTTATTTGGCAGTATGTGTGTGTGTGTGTGTGTCTGTATGCTAGTTACAATACTCAACCTCGTCCCATCTGGAAGAAGGTGCTGAGATAAGACTGTGCTCTTTATGCTAAGCAATGCGCCGCTCCGCTATGCCCAGACCAGGTGCTCTGACAACAGTTTATGTAAATAACAAAACAACATAGCACACATAAAAAAGCCTCTCTGCCAAAGGCAGGGGACAGCAAAAGGGAAGGACGTACAGTAGGAGATGATGTACAGAAACACGGTGAAATCAGCAACAATCTCGGATGCCTACAGGAAATAAATCTGAAGGTAACGAGGTGATTCACTCCTTTCAGTATCATAAAACGACAGCTCACACACCCCTTAAGTCCATTAACACACAGAAACACACCCCCAACCTCCACACTGACAGAACACAGGCCACGGTTTGATTCAATCACATGGAGAAGTTTTTTTTTTTTAATCAAACAACTTTTTTTGCATTTTTCTAAATCCATGTGACAGACCTTCCATATGTGAGAAGAGAGAGTACAGAGTATTTCATCTAATTCGTGTCTGGACTATTTTTGGTTTTACTTCACTTAAATGTTAAGTTCAGAAAATTAGTTTAGATATTTCTCATAAATGCACAACCAAATTGAAAAAGCAACATGTCAAAGCTGAAGGTGTTCTTGGTACAACAATGAAAACTATTAACTCCGTCCATTTGGATGAGTCTTTCCTAAATCCACACAGTAACTGCACAAAAGGTTGAGTCACTTATCTCAAAAGAATGTTTTCTTGTTTTAATGGTGCCATTCACAGCGCAAGGGTCTGGGACTCCAGAGTAAATTCTGATGCTGATAATTGACTAGTGACGAATACCTCTGTTTGTTCTGAGCGGTCTCCGGGTGACAGGGAGCCGGCACAGAGCTGCATGAGAGGGCTGTTTTGTTTTGCTATGTACCATGGTCAGGCAATAAAGCTGGAATGAAAGGAGCGGTCTCTTCTTTTGGCCCCGGCCTCCCCTTAAACTCCCATTAAGCCAGTCCCGCACAATGGCGGTGGCAGAGGGGACCAGAGCTCCCACAGAGAACCTACTCTTCACCAATCAGTGTGTTTATTTAAACAAGGAGCATCTTCTCTGAAGCACGAAGGGCTTGCTCTCTCTCTTTGTAGAGGCTGGAGGTCAGATGTTTCCAGACCAGAAGGCCACTCAGAGAAAAAGTTTCAGCACAAAAAATCTGTTTTGCTAATCTTGGACCAGCACAGGTCATAAAGGCTTTGATTAATCTGTAGGTTACAGAAATTCAGAAGGAGCTTCTTGTTAGCTGGCTTCAATTGCAGCTCAATTTGGGGTTGCTAAAACTCTTGCAAAGTGCCATATGTGAATATAGAAGTTCCTCAGTAAAGCAGAGGCCCCTACCCTCTCTAAGGCTGTAATATTGAATGGCACATTGGTACCTTCCCCACAAGAACTCATAAACTAAACGATTAGCCTCTGTCTGTAATTGCGCTCTCCCTTGCCTAATAGGGGAGGTGAGGTAAAGAGAGAAAAAACAAAGGACAGTTAATTTGTGATTTCCTCTGCTCATTTGAAGGCAAATTAAGTGTCAAACAGCTAATACAGAGCATATTTCATTTTATGAGCTTTTAATTTAATTCCACCGCCTCATATTGCTGGAACCCGTTAGCTGCGCTGCTAGCGCTCGCTCCTTGTTCGAAAATGGGGGCCATAAATAAACATATTTCAATTAGGCCCTTCACAGTAATAGGATATGATTCTGTTCATTTGCCACGTATGGATGGAGGATGTGTCATTGTGGCAGAGAGGAAACAAGCTGCTGGGCATTTGCAGTGTTTTTCTCCGGCCATGGATGCCCAGTGGTGACTGGCTTGTGTGCGTGGCGGGGAATGCTGGCTGGATTGATGGAACTGCCGCAGGGCCAACCCAACTGTAATTACAGGCCGTAATGAGAGGCTGCATGGGGAAGTACTGCAATAATAGTGCCTGTGTACTTAGGCATATCCTTGAGAGAGCTAATAACGATTAATTCTGTTCACCGAGGAAAACTTGTCTTAAAACAATTCAATATTTCTCCATAAGCCGCCTCCTGCCCTCCACTTCCCTGAAGCGACAACTGTACGTCGACTGCCTCTATTTGGTTGGGCTGGCTACATGTAACATTACCAAGCAGAATGCATCACTTTTAAAGTCTGCAGAGACATTTACTTTTTGGCTGCGACTCTAAGGTCATAAAGTTTGGCCACAGCTAAAACTTGCACAAAGCCGAACCTGGGAGGGTTATTAACTTCAATTTACCATCAGGTGGTTGGAGCCAGCTGTAATATTGCAACTGATGGGAGCTTCTGTTCACTGGGGAATTCAGTCCTGCTTTTTTAATCAAGCAGGCAATATTCTTGCTTCCCAATGCAAAGACTGAGAAGCAGAGATCACTCTGCACATAAGTTCATGCATAACTTGTATGACAGCAAGACTTGATTTAAATAAGCCTAGCTGCTAAATAGCTGTCTTATAACAATGACGAATCGTTTCCCTCGGTGTAGCATGTCATATTAAACAGCTTTATGCTTAATGGCTTAGATAAATAGGCCTTAAGTAGCGTGGCAGAGCATGGCCGTGTCTCCAGTGACAGCAAACCGAGCGCACAGATAACTCCTGTCCGGACAGAGTGACTGAAGACACCGGCACTGCATTAACTTCTCCCCTTAATTCAATTCTCTGGCTCCGTTCTGTCCCTCCACCCCCTCCTCATTTCTCTCCTCTCCCTCTCTAACCTGTGCTCCAGATCGTACCAAAGCGCTCCTGACGGATAACAAGCCAGGCTGTTTGTTCAAGCCAGTGTTGCCGGCGCAGGTTTACCCCATTATCTCTGCATAAGCTAAATGCTAAATTATATTTGCCATTTTGTTTGCAGTGACACAGGGCATCAATCACATCCCTTTTTTATTTCCTCACCTCTCTTCCCCCACCCCTGTTTTTCCACTGATGCAGCCCCTGAGCAAGAGATGAGGGGTTGAGAGGTGGGGTGGGCCGGAGGTGGGGAGGCGGAGGGGAGACATAAAAAATTCATTACGCTTAGTGGCACATCAGCTAGGGAGAGATATGACTCCTGAGGAGGAAAAGGGGGAGTTGATAATGATGAAGAATATCAAACATAATGCGGCCCAAGTAGCTGCCCCATCCAATTTGTCCTCGTCGCACGGTGATCGCTTCCTTCGTGTCTGCAGCTAGGAAACAAGTGCAGCAAGGACGATGAAGTGTCTCCTTGGAGTACTCGCCGTTTGGACACAAAGAATACAAATGATAGTGAAAGGAAAAACGCAGTGAAAGACGGTGAGCGAAAGTGAGGAGGAAAAAAACAGCAATTTGTGCATGAGTGTATGCTAGTGGGAAGGCTAAGGGTTCTCCGCGGACCTGGCCAACACCATCAGAAGCAGACAAGAGAAACAACTAATAAAACTTCCCCTGCTTATAAATACTTTTACTTATAAGGCACCACACCATGGTTTTACCTTCTTTCATATCTGTTAGCCAGTAAATGCTTAAGATTGAATGAGACAGGATGGTTAGTTGTATACAATTCCTCTGTCAGGAGCCCGTCAGTGTGTGTTCAGAGACAGCTAGATATCAGCAGAGACATTGCTTCCTTCTTCTGACAGGCCTTGATCATTGCTCTTATGAGAACCGCACGCTCCCAGGCTCCCCTCTCCCCGCTCCCATTTCCATGTCTCTGGCACATGTTCATTTGTGTGTCTCTGACATGCAGATCATGGTGCACTGTGGCCTTTGATCCTGAAAGGCAAAGAGAGGGCACCCAACACCTATGAGGAGGATGCTCCACGCCCACAGGTGGAAGGAAGGGAGTTTAGGGATTTGATTGTAGCTGTTAATACCAAGGAGTATGCCAATGATGCATGTGATGCTGCTGAATCAAATGTGCACTCAGTTAAGAACTTTTCACTTTTGGACCAAGTAGTTCTAAGGACTAAGTTCTAGGAACTACCCCACTGGTAAAAGTAACGTAACACTAAAAGAACCCTGACTGTTAGCAATTAGCCAATAAGCTCACAACAGTTAACACATTTGCTTTATTTGTTGCTAACATGAATTATATAATGAGCCACTGTTGGCAAACTGCAGCTCCTCATGCCGCTGGTGATGGCTAATGATTGCTATTGTTTACACAGCTACCAGTTTTTTAAAAATGACAGTCAGGGGTGCTGCAGTCAACATACACGAAAGTAACTCAGAGTTCCTATTGTGCTTGGAGAGTAGCTACCCTGAAGTAGGAGCTAAGAAACATCCCTTAAAAAGGGGTTCTAAGAACTATTACTGTTCTCAGTTCCTGTGGTGCCGGCACACAAAAAGAGTGTACTTGGTCCAACAGTTCTATGAACTATGAAGAAGTTGCTCTGGTGTGAAAGTACCTTGTGTGTGTGTGTGTCCAGGTTAAAAGACTTACACATGAAGAGGGGGCACAGGGGAGGTGTCATAGAAATAACGTCCCTGGGCATGTCTGTCGTCAACTGGCACAGGATGATGGAAGGTAGGGAAGAACTGCGGTGCAGCTGTACAGAAGAAAAGAAAGAAAATGAGACATGATTTGGAAGAGCACTGGTTCCTTTACAGCATACTGTCATGTGAATGCATTCCCTCCTCAGCTAATCTAAACAGCAGCTTTAATGAAAGGCAGTGGTTGATGGCTATCTTTCAACAGACCCACCCGAAGGAGACCTCATTAAACGCACTGAGCTAAAAGCTGCATGGCTCCAAAATGTTCACTGAGGAAGTCTTTGTAAATGTCTCAAGGCTGACAGAACTCAAAACAAGCACTGACAAATAACCAAGAAAAGAAGCTGAATCACACATTTCTCAAAGCCTAATATTGTTTGGTACAAAGTTCAAGATAGAACAAAACATCCATTTCCATTTTGGTACTTTGTCACAACTGCCAGAGAGAATCAAGAGACTTGTTTTGTTCTCTCCAGATTAAACATTAAAACTTTCAAAACTTTCTTTCTTTTTACCCAAAAAAACTGAAACTGTTGTGCTGCCACCAGGCTGCATACAGTATAAATACATTCATCTCCATACTGTCATCTTAAAAACTAAAGTTGGAATTTTGTGTTTCAACTCTGCAACCACTGTCGAACAAGTTGCAACAAACCACAAGTGGGACATTTGCTGCCTACCTGAGAACAGAGGTTTGAAACTGAAATGGGTTAAAACTTGTACAGAAACAATTATTAAGCTTAATAATTAAACCACACACAAAGCAACGGGTGCACACAGCAACACACTGATCAGTTCTTCATTCACATACTGTATGAACACATCTCATTGCCAGAACACATATTATTGCCTGCCACAGAAATCGCTGACACGTTGCGCATCATATCATATCACCACCCTGAGGTAAAGTATGTGTCAACATCTGCGTACCTTCACACAGTGAGTCTCTGAGACTGGCAGCTATGTGTTTTTTGCTGGTAAACACTTGAAAGTGCATACCAAGATGGCAGACAGCCAAACCCTGTGGTGCCCGACAGCTCTACAAGTGTTGCTCCATACCCAACACAGATGCATCACTGGACAGCAGCTGTTGATCCCCCAGCACCTCTCAGGTCTGCTTACCTCAACCCCCACTCCTTCATTTGGATGATCACTGCCAGGTTAGCCCAGCGCAGCTACAATTACAAAGAGATCCATTTGGTTTTGTTTGTAATCCTACAGAATTTGAATACAAGTCTGAAAGAGGTCCTCCAGGGATTAGTACTGCACTTCAATAAAGTTGGGGAACTTGCAAAAGACAAAAACTAATTAAAATTGGAAGCAGAAGAGAACAAGTGACAATGAGACACGTTAAAAGATCAAGTTATAAAAACCCTGGATCCTACACTTTCTTTAATGGAATTTAATGTTTTGAATTTGGTTTGTTTACACTCCACAGCTCCCTGTCAATTCAACTTTCTTTCAAACTCACCTCCCCCAGTTTGTGTAACAGGACTCCAGTTAATAATGTGTAGTCTCTGCGTTCATACCAAAATACTCGAGTCTTTGGACTTAGTTTAGCTCTCTCCTGAGCCACACACACAATTATATAGCTGTTTTCACAGGCTGCACTACTCCCCATGAGTAGTAAACTGTGTGCCTTTTAAGCCCAAAAAGCACATGCAACGCACATCAAGACAGCGCTGACCCACACACCTGCAGCAAACAGGCAGACATCTCTACACCAGTTAATGTCCTGTTTTCCTCAGATGACAGCAAATCACCCTAAAATACCACATTAGAACAAATCAATGTGCTCAGTGTGAAAACTTAGGCAAACTTCTAGAAACCATCCGAGAGTTTTCATCCTGTTTTCACAATAGCAGATAAGCGGTAAAAGCCTCCTCCATGCGGCTCTGGCAAGTATCTGACCGCTCCGTCTCTGCCTGTTTGATAGTTTCCTCCTGATGACTCAGTTTTGGCTTGGCTCACCTCGGCTGATTCCACAGCTGCTGGGGGAGTGAGGGATGAGGGGATGCTGGGACGGAGGGATGAGCTGCGTTAGACAAGGGCAGAATTTGGTTTGTTTACACTCCACAGCTCCACTTGCAGGCTGTCGGCCCTTGGCTGTCAGGGTCGGAAATGAACCTTCAGGTTTACTGTGCTCTGTATACTGTGTTCCAGCTTGATCTTACTGATCCCTGCCTACACTGCAGGAACTATACACCAGCTTCTGTCCTGTTGGGTAATGGGGGATGACTTCACCCCCCCGACTCCTGCAACACACACTTTCACTCCCACATCCGCCCCTCATTGAATTACCCAGATCGCCCTATGTTTATGTCTCTGGAGCTCCTCACTCAGCACAGCCCTGTGCCTCAACATGTCTCTGTTTTCTTGATCGTTCATCACTATTCCCTCCTTCCTCACGATGTGGCCCGTATGGCAAACCGTTCCACCGAGGTTTATTTAAATCCAGCTCAGAGGTTTACTTTACCGTGACCCTATCTAAACAAAACCTGCCACCTCTTTTATACCAGCACAACTCTCCATTAGCAAGGCAAACAGATGTGTGTCACAGAACGGAATGTATACAGTCGCAGAGAAGAGAGGATGAAAGAGAGAGGTGGAGAGACTCCATCCTGCAATCCATCTCTAGTGTTTCCTGTAGGACCTCCTTACTGTGAACTCTGGGACTAAATTGTCTTTGCTCGCTTGGATATTCAAAAGTATTCTTGTCTCCTAATACAAAATACAGCTGGAAGGCACATAGAAAGCCAACACACACATCAGAGTTTTACCGTCCTGTTTCGGCCAACCGCTGCAGCAGCTCCAGCATTCCTAAGGGAAGTGTCATCACAACGGCTTTGTCCAGGTTCCATAAGTCATCTTAGCTAATCAAGGAATCCAAAAACTCTACATGTCAGAGTTTGCAAACTTTTTTGACATGCAGCTTTTGAAATATAAAACATCACCATAGCCTCTCACCTAGTTATCAGCCCTGCAGAACTCTTCTCATAAATTTTAATGACTCCAGTCCAACTTGTCAGAGCGGCAGTGTCCACATTAGGTTGAATTTTTTTTATTCTTTTAGGATGAAAGTCATTAAGCCATAATTACAAATGGGTCTTAATGAAAGGGCAATTAGAAACTAACTTTGACCACGCTCATTAATTCTAATTCAACACAAACACACCATGCTCAGGACCTTCCTCCTCGTTATGGTAATTGCCTTGTCTTTTAGTGGACACTTGAATCATTTCAAAAGAAGGGGGAGGACAAGGGGAGGATAAAGTCTACAGCACATCATTCGCAATATCCTCATTGGTTAATAATGAAAGTTTTACCACAAAGGATTCAAAATGTGATGTGATACTTTAAGAGAATTTGAGCTGTCGGTCACAATTCTGATTTGGGTTTGGATAAAACACAAACAATTTCTCTTCTTTTTCTGTTGTTGTCAACTCAGCATTGTGAGTTTATTGTCTTGACAGCTAAACCTGGGCTCCTCCTCTGCTCTGGTGAGGTTCACTGCCTCTGCTCTAACAGAGTGTCACCCATAGCCGACAAAGAAACACTCTTCCATAAACACTGTGCTTCTCATCGATGCACCGCTGCAAGAGCACAAAGAGCCAGTGACAGATTGTCATAAGCGACTAAGGCGGAGTAGGAAAAGGGCTACTGGGACCTGCTCCAGAGGTTTGTGAATTGCTAATGTGGAACATATGAAGCCTGTGCTGGGGCTATGACTGCCAGATTTCATTATGCCACCTCTCTCCATGCTCATGATCTCACTGCTCAGGCACGCTTGTCTGCAGCGGGGCCCGCAGTTACACACACAGCAACACTTCGCAGAGCGTGTGAATGATGCTCCAGACTTTGGCTGTTTGTAAGTGCATGTGTGTGCAACTTGTATCACACCTTTTGTGAAGTGAATACAAGCACGTGTACATGACTTTATTGTGTGAAAAAAGGACAACACAGCTCTGGGTACAGTTCTGTATGGGGTTTTATTTTTTTACTTGCTCCTGAACATTTCACTATGTAATATCTAAAACAATGGTCCCCATCCTTTTTACATTACAGCCACTTAAAATTACCCAGAGAGCTTCTAACTCGGAGTCTATTTCCTTTCTCAGTTTGTTTAGAGGCTTGGGGATGTGAATTTATCCCGATTTCCACAAAAACTTGAATATTAGATAAAGTTAATATAATTTTGTTTAGCAGAACTATGTTTTTTTCTCCTGGTAATCATACTGCAACTCCTCAGATTTTACTTGTTATGGAAGAGTCTCAACTCCCCAAGGTGGGAACTACTGACTTAGCGTAGCTATATGTTTAAAAGCACCGATATATAAGGACTAGGAATATAACGATACTTGTAATTTGGCGAGATCGCAATAGAAAAATGTCTCGATAATGTCATGGGACTATGATGTATCTTCATATGGTTATTTCGCTAGTACAACTGTGTTCAGGTTGCAGAATTTGAAAAACTTACATAGCTAATGCTCCATCATCCACTTTTAGGGCTGTTGCGTGGCAGCGTTTCAGTTTTCCCCTTTCAAGAAATGACAGGGGCAAAAAGGCAACTGCCAGACGAAAGCAATAGTATCTCCAGTTAGGACTGAGACAGTCCTGGATTCATCTCGCAGAAACAGGAACATGACTGTGCGCAACACTTTAACGGAGATGGGCAAACAAACCAGACTAAGTAACCACCCTTAAAGTCTTTTCTCTTGAAAAGGTAGACCACGCTGTTTGAGAAACACCTGCAGTGGCGGACAGATCTCACGTTTTATCATGGCAATATCTTACCATGCGTTTTTGGTATTGTTACATCCCCATTGAGAGCATCAACAATTACATGTAACTGTGGGTTTTGTTGTCAGTAGCTCATAATGAAAGCAACGGAGTTTTCTGCTGGACCATCGGTCAATCATCGTAAACAAAACAAAACAAAACAAAACAAAACAAAAAACTAACACACATTATTATTGTAAGGCACACACAATTTATTACTAGAGGATGCATTTTTCCAAAAATCTCCATGATTTTTTTGGAAGCTGGCTCTCCTGTGTAGACAAATATCCCCTCCGATCACTTCCCCTTTGCACCCTGTCGCTCAGCATGTTTGCTTAGACTGAGGCCTCAAGCTGTTTGGACATGTAAATAACACATTTGGAGACTGTTTAGATAAGCTCAAGGGGAGTTGCTGTTGACTTTTTGAGTGCTTTGCTTAATTACGGGTCCCAGATTGTTTCAGGTCTAATGGCCTAATTATCACTGTATAAATTAGCCTAATGTTCTTGCTGTGCAGAGCTTTCTGTATGCAATGCTTAACCACTAGCATTGCATTCTCTCTAGCAGATAAAGATAAAACTGGCCCTTTGCAGCACAGAGCAATAGTTTAAATGGAGACTCAAACAAGCAGAGAGGTTAAATAACAAAAGAATGCTAAGTGTTGCCTTGCCGATCTCTGCCATTCATCATATACACAAGCTGTCAGAACACACATTGCCCTTCCTCTTTAAATCAATAGATATTTTTTTCCTCCGTTATGCTGCGCTCTCCTCTGTTTTTACTTTGTCTCTCTAGCTCAACTGCTCTCACACCCTTAAACACAAACAGTTTTACTGTGAGTAAAAATAATTGACATTGTGGAAAAGAAAAGCCAGAGCAGAGAAAAGGGAATGGTAAAAAGAGACATTAGCTATGCACATTAACAAGAATACACTCCTTCACTACTCACTGTCAGAAGAAATTTCCTTGTCTGGACTGAATATGTTGGTCTATCCTTTCTCTTCATGGTTCATTAAGTCTTTGTATATTTACACTGGGTTTTAATGTAAGGCTATCACTGCACCAAAGCATAATTTTTCATTCAACCAACATCATGGACATGACATGCAAAAACACCCTGTCAAACTTTTTTCCAAAAGTTACATTTTTGTACAGTTAGGTATCCCCTGTAAAATATGAATCCATTTGCAGGGCATTTATCTGAAGCAATATTTGGAAAGAAACTATTTTTGAAATTAGGAAACAGAATTATGAATATCAAGGCTTTGTTCCTTCCAGCCGGTAGTTATCTCTACTACCCTCTCCCTTCTCCCTAAGTCACACAAATATCTTAATGGAACTCCAACACCTGCCAGACATTTACCAAACTAAGTCAGTCTTAACAAATTGCATACCAGTGCAAAGAGCCTTGCTGTAGAGTGAAGCTAACCACACATTCAGCAGTTCCAGTTGCAGAACCATCTAGCCCCAGCCATTCCCCGTTTGTCTTCCCTTCCTCCTTGTATCTCAGTGTGGATCAGGGAGTGAAGGTTATTTTGCGGCCTCTGTGGAGCCAACCTATCTCCTACATTTGGAGGATTTTGCCAGACTGGAGTAAGATAGGAAGAAGAAGCAAACTCTCCCCTTACTATAGCACCCTCCAGCCTCCTGTTCACCACCTAGCCAAAGAGAAGTGATTTATACAGTAGTTTAGTAACTGAAACACTGCACTGCTTCTCTCTACCCTTCTCTCACATCTCTGTCTCCTTCTCTCCATACAACAATACCTCTCAGAGAGAAAGGAGGTGATTTAAACCTCAGGTTAACTCACAGGGAATGAGCTACATAGCATTTGCTTCTCTCACTGTGTAGTTTATTCCACTCTAATAGAAGGCCACTTTAGAGTTTGAGATCTTTATGTAAAACTTTAGGTCACTGAAAACATGAAAAGGCATTTTGTCCGTAGTCTGTTGTTTAAACTCCTTTAAATTCTTGCATCATAAAAAATGTATGGTAAAGCGGTTCCAATGTATGTAAGAACAAAGGTCATATCGGTGACAGTGTTCATGATTAGACTGCATGTGGCTGTGTGATAGTGACACCTGCATTGTAATAGCACGCTGTTTAGGGAATCTGGAGAGCTTATCAATTCTGAACCATGCTGAGAAGCCAGTGACCAAAACATTTTCATTTAATTTTGTGTAAAAAAAAAATGTTTGCATTTCAAGGTAGAAACTGTTTTTAGTTTATTTCTGTGTCCAACTTTGCAGTAATCCATCCCAGTGAATATTTTACAACCTTTTTTTTTCAAATTTTTTATCCGGGTTCTCTCCAGCTTCCTCCCACAGTCCAAAGACATGTAGCTTAGGTTGACTGGTGACTCTAAATTGCCCATAGGAGTAACTGTGAGTGTGTGTGTGTGGTTGTTTGTCTACATGTCAGCCCTGTGACAGACTGGCGACCTGTCCAGGGTGGACCTGGCCTCTTGCCCACTGTCAGCTGGGATTGGCTCCAGCCCCCTGCGACCCTATTCAGGAATAAGCAGTATAGATAATGGATTGATGGAGGTGTTACTGCAGAGTAATGTAGTTAAAAGAAGTTTAAAAAACCTTCTGGCATCCAAGATCAGAAGGTGAACTGCTGAAAAGTAATTAACTGCAGCAAAACCTGGAGCGAAGCAAAGAGCAGAAAGATGCTGCACATTCTTTCTTGCACTACCAGTTTGCAGTTGGAAAACCACCTCTGAAATCTCAACTAGCAACAAAATGTTCAGGATGACTGATCTCCAGCCTCGAATCATATGCCTCTGAAAGCTGATTTTCATATGGTGTTAAAATTAGTGGAAACCAGTTGCTGCCTGGAAGGTGGAAAATCATTCTAAAAATGTATTATATTCTTTGGAAAATAATCATGCATGTGTGATTTTAGGTTTATAAACATTCAAAACCACCAGTACAATTTTAATACAAGGGTATTTCGCCCTGTGTTGTAAGCTTTATACTCGATTTTCTACCAAACCTGAACAAGCATTAGACAAAGTCTGTGCAGGCCTCTAGAGGCATCAGGCCATGATTCAGGTTAACCGAGGAAACTATGTGTCACAGAACAAAGACCAAGCTCAGTGTCACAGCAATCACACAAATGGCTGCTGGGTTCTGCAGGGCTGGACAGGACTGGTCAAACCTTCTGCGGAGTGCAACAAGGGCGCAAGGGCACCATAGTGGCATTGATGAGGACAGGACAAGCATGGCACTGCCACCTGACCCAACAAGGTCGCTTCTCTAACCTTTAGACAAACACTGCCACCTTACACCTCTCTTTCACCCTCTTGCATCTTCTTCTTAATTCATTCCGTTAATCCTGATCTCAGTCTGTCTTTTTCTTTGCCGCTCTCATTATTCAAAGCGCATCCTCCTGAGCTCTCCCCTTTCCTTCTTCACAGCTTCCCAAAACAAGGACAAAGTTGTAATCCATTTACTACACCCCTGTCAACAGATTCCACCTAAACAATCCTGAAAGACTTATGACCAGTCCTTGGTACTATCAAGGGAAGGGAAGGAAAGAAGAGGCAGAATGCACTGGGGAAGGCAAGTGAGAGCCATAAAGAAAGAGGAGAAGAGAGGAAGGCAAACAAGGGGAGTGAGACAACAAACGAAGGGAACTTGTGTCACAGTGATTTGAGTCATTCTCTTTCAGGTGGCGCCCAGGGGTTCCCTCAACCTGGGCACAGAGACAAACTGAGGCCCATGTAAACCTTAAAGAGGATTAACCCTGCCAGAGTGCTTTAATGAGACCTGAAAGAGCAGGGCACCGGAGAGCCCCACTCACTGAGCCTTGCTCGAGTCGGCTCCCAGCGGTCCGCCGGCCCAGCAGCCCCGTGGCCTACTGTCCCCCCACACTGAGCTACATCAAAGCAGCCTGTCTGGGAGCACCCTGAGATGGAAGGAGTGGGTAGGGGACAGGCATAACGGAGGTGGAGAGTGTGAGAGAAAGAGAGGTGGGAGGAGGAGGGTGCCTGGATGGAGGAATCCCTTATCTCCTCCTGAGAGGATGCTGCTCTGTGGTGCAAGATTGTCTGGAGCTGCCACCTGTCCCAGGCATCTTTGAAGGCAACACTAAAGCCTGTGATGGCTCTGACCTCCTTCAGCTCCCATTCTTTTATGTCTCTCTTCATTTTCTGCTTTGTTACACCCTCCTCTCCTGCTTCTCCACTCTCTCTAGCTCTTCTATCTTTCCTACCCCTCTGTCTTACTTATACTCTCACACTCTTTTCTCCCGTGATAGCTTACATTTCACCAGGCTGCTGGAAACGTTTTAATTATACCATGTTCATCAGCCTCCTCTTTGTGTATAACAATTTACACTAGTGACTCTCCAGAGACAATACTAAGATATGGGTTGTTGACTGAAGGGATAAGGGCACTTATCTTTACCATTATGTGAGGCAAATACAAATACAACATAGAGCAATGAGATTTGAATACAAACATGTAGACAGGCATGAAAAAAAGAACTCAGAAGTGATTATCCTACTGGAGACTACAGGGTACCTAAAGGGGGGAGAGAATAAGCTCAAGATACTGTTGCTTTCACTGAGGAGAAGCCCCCATGTGCATTTAGTCTTCTTGTTTTTATAGTATTGTGCTTTAATGTTATCATTGCCTGCAGTGTTTACTGCAGTTCATTCTCCTTTTGGATGGACAAGTTCCAGCAAATCTTCATTTTAAGCCTTCACAACATCAGTGCTATTCTCACTTGCATCTGTGACTTGACTGATTAACCAGCTTCATTTGAACAGACATAAAACACATTGGCAGATGTTGCTCCAAGAACCAAGACATGCAAAGTATTCTTCTTTGAACATCTTAAGTTCTCTCTTAATTCCTTTTTAGCCCCTTCATATTTAATCTCATCATTGTTAATAAGAGCTGCCATTATTCTGAGATATTAACTTCACATGCATCAGCTCCATGGTTAGAACTCCACGACCTTAAGATGGTATGAAAGTGCCTTCTCAAGGCACTTCAAACTCCGCTTAACCCCCTTAAATCATCCAGCGCTACAAAGGGGCACATGCGTGTCAGAATATGGCCTATCTTACAGCATGAAATGCCTCTAATAAGCTGTATAAAAGGGGATCATCTGATTATCCCTGGTGTGCTGGACCAAGAGGCCACAGCAGAGCATAGGCCTGTGTTTTTCTTTCTTGATGAAAGAAAGTGGATGGAAGGGATCCCTCTCCACTGCCTGCAGTGTGCCCCAGGCTTCTCTGTGCCGGCACACCACTGGGGAAATACACCATGCCACCACACTCAAAAAGCCAATATTGAAACTATCACAAAGACAAACACTTACCCTTGAAACAGGCACGTGTCTTTTCACCCCAGGCTCTCCTGTGTACTCCCCAGTTCTTTGGGGGGAGGATGTTTGAACCTGTATGTCAGCCAGTACTTGTCACACTTAAAACAACAAGAAGCCAGAAAGTTTGTTCTTTGAGCACAATTTCAATTGAGTGCTGTTTGTAACTTTTTTCTCCTAAAGATACACACTTTCAAATTGTTCTTTCTTGCTCTCAGCCTAGCCCCGGCTTGTGACTCTCATGTAATGCATACACTTGAGTCACAGAGATAATCTTTCATGAGCTTTTTGAAAATGAGTCTTGCAGAACATTTCGACCCCGTACCATTGTTTCATAAAACTTGTCCAAATTCCAAAGTTATTTCCAAAATTCTCATATACTAATGATGCAGAATAAAAAAAATAATCTGGTCTAGACCAGGAAAATATTAATCAAAATGAATAATAACAACAACAATGCACTGATGCTCAAATTTCACAAAAAAAAAAAATGAGTTGGCATCATGTCCTGTTGCCATTTTTGCTAAACCTCAGTAGTGAAACTACTTTCTCAGTGGACGTTGTTACAGTCATCCATGTACTCACACTTTGTAAATGAATGCCGGTGTGTGAATGCAAGTGATAAATTTAATATTAGGTTGTTGTGAAAATCTTTGCTTAACTGAATAGAAACTGTATGAGTCAAGAAAATGATTAAAATTATATTTTTCCTGGACTGGACCGGATTATTTTTGATTATCCATCTTTAGAAGAGGCTGCGAGGATTTGGGAACAAATCAAAACTTAGATGAGTGTTTAGAAACAACGGCACAGGGTTAAAATGCTCAGCAAGTCTCAATTATAAAAACTCACAGAAGATTATCTCTGCTCTCTGCCATTCTTTAGATGAGGAAAGGTCCATATAAACTGAATGACCAAGAAGTGTAGTTAACTGTAGAGAGTCAAGGGCCTTTGTTGTGCAGATCATGTTCAGTTTGGTGACAGCTAGCTCATTCAGTTCAGTGGTCAGTTGCATGTTGATAGTGAAGGAGACAGACCGACTCCGGGGCAGCGACTGG
Source organism: Monopterus albus (assembly GCF_001952655.1). Lineage (NCBI taxonomy): Eukaryota > Metazoa > Chordata > Actinopteri > Synbranchiformes > Synbranchidae > Monopterus > Monopterus albus. The sequence goes on from NW_018128070.1 coordinate 507,722, forward strand.
TGTGCTACAGCCTAGTAGACCTGAGATCAATTCAGCACAGCAGTTTAGCCTTTAACCTGCCCCACCACACTGCAAAACCTCAGGAAGGGTTTTACACCATAGCTCAGTGTTCCCACTAGCTCTCCCAGAGCAGAGGGCCAGTATGGTCTAGTCAGAGAGCAGGGTTACTGTGACACATGTGAAGGAATTCTTCAGCCAAGAGATTCATTCCTCCACTGCCTCTAAGCTTAGCAGGTTTGATGTCTGACATCAGGATAGTAAGGCTTTTGGTGTGGCCACCAGATCTGAGCTAGATGTTTTTAAAAAACTCCCCCAAAAACTATTGGACTGATAAGCAGCCATCACAGCCTGGAAATGTGTCTGCTCCAATCAACAACCTATACAGTACTGCCACAAAACATATGTCGCATCAGCACCAAAATACTTAAGCACTGTCTTGGCAAATTTACGTTCCTCTTGTTGCCTCCCTTTTACTAAATATTCCTGAGTGTTTCAGTGCAATTTGTGAAAAAGCCATTGAAAAGGATATGCATTAAGTCCCTCCATGGATGTGTTTAGTCTGGCAATGGATGGCAAGTGTTTAAAAAACATTAGACACGATCCCCTCAGAGGAAGCATTGATGCTTCACCAGCAAGTGGGCTCACTGTTGCAGCAGGACCACTGACCGCGTAATCAGCGCACAGTGTAAACAGATGCCAGCGCTACACATCCCATTCACACAATTAGGATCTTAAAAAACTTCTCCCTCATTAATCCTCATCTCAATCCTTTCTTCTTATCCCACAGAAAGGCCCCCATGTATTAGTGCTGTGGTAAGAAGGATATGGACTCTTATCCACTGTTTGCCCAGGAAAAGCAGATAAGACTCAGGCATCACCAAGATTAGCTAATGCTAACAAAGGGGGCAATGTTTCTTTAGTGCACTGAAGTGGGTGTAAAAACCAGAGTAAACATGGTCTTTGGCCACCGACATAAGAAAAGTGGGAGATCACAACTCTGAGTGAATGGAAGAGATTTACCCTGAGCACAGACCCTGAAGATAAACCCTCCTGCTATGTTCTCATTTTTCGACTCCCACGCCCCCCAGAGCTGTGCCACCACACCAGCGACCCAGCGGCCAGGTGTGGGGAGGCTGCAGGTGCTATTGCATTTAGGTACATTAAGCACTGACACACACCGGCGCTAAGAGTAATCGGATTTTCCTGGCTGTCTGCTGCATGGCATGGCGTGCAGTGCAAGCACAGCACAAAGGCTTAGGACCCCCTCTCCATCACAAACACACACACGTATACACACACCTGGGATGAATTTAGGAGGTGACAAAGCCCTCATAGAGAGAGGGACTCTGTGTGTGCATGTGTGTGTGTGTAAAATGTGTGTTCACATGTGTATTGAACCAGAAACCAGAGCAGGAGCTAGTGGCATTTTACCGCTTGTGGGACAGAAGTGGCAACAGACAGTACAGGCCTCAGGTTCAAAGCAGCTGGGGGCGAACCCTTTCATTATGCTGACCCTCAGACTGTTGGGGCTCATTCGTATTGAGCTCTGGTCCTGGCTTCAATCAGACAGAAAGGGACTGCTGCCTTCAGGGACACCCTGTGTCCTCAACACCTGGGGCCAGGAAGGAGGTATTTTACACAGCAAGGCTCTCATCTCAGATCATACATCTTCCTTAGCAGTGTCAGAATCCAACAGAGGAGATCAATGAAAAACACCAGAAGCTGTTCAGACTTTGTGTTTTTAAGTCAAAACTTGCATTATTTTGTCTTTACAGTACTGTGTGGTTATATATCTACTGATGCTGGGGCTGCATTTAATTATTTTCATTATCAAGCTCAACTTTGAAAGAACCCAGCTGACTTCTTTCCAAAGCCACTCCTCCAAATTACAGGCCATCCAATGGTTTTACTTGGGATGAGTAAAATTATTGGCCAGGCTTTCTTCAGCCCTGCTGTTGTCACAGATGATGGATCTTTTTCTTTATGCTGTCGGTGCATTTAATGTGTTCACTACCATCGGGATGAAAAGAGATTTTCAAGCAATGTAGCAAAAAATGCTTCTGAACTCACTCCCCCTTTAAAAACTGGCAACTGGCTATTGTTAGGTTTGGCTTGACATATTAAAGACAATTATTAGACCAGTTTGACTGACTAATTGTTTCAGCGCTAATACTAAAGATTTTTACATTCAAATGTGGAAGAGGCAATGCAGAAGGAATATAAAATCTGTGCATCGTTCCTACAGCTTCCCAGCAAGCATCACAGCGCTCAGCTCTGCTTCGTCTGATTGCAGTCTTCCAGCCTCTTGAGGCACAATGCACAAAGAAAGTCTCTTAAAGCCCTACAGCCCTTTTGACTTTTCCTGCTGCTTTTGAACTCTTCATTTCAGACTGTGACTTTTCCACATGACCCTAACCCTCAGTGTGACCCTTTGCCCCTCCCAGCTCCTACCCAAGACTTTATTTGTCTGGAACCACCAGAGCTCCTTCACACATACCCACGCACAAACATAAAATGAGAAGTGGCAGTGTTGCTGAGTTAGGTCAAGATATAATGGCCAGTAATGTTCTGCCCTCCATAGGTCCTGTCCACAGCACCACTGTCTGGATTTAAGTAACCTTTGCCTTAAAGAGGCACCTTGGCCACTTCCGAGCACCCAAGCACGAGGGAGCTGTAGCTAATGAAGTGTTTGAATAAAAAGAGTTACAGTATAAGGTTGGGGTCCAGTGGATTTTCATTACTACCACTGGATTAAAATCACTCTGTCCTACTCTGTCCTACTCTGTCTGCCCCAATTCTGTGCCAATTTAACCAAACTAAACAAGCTATCACATCAAATCCTTGTCTGCAGGCTCAGTCCTGACTACAGTGGCCACTGAATTAACCTCCCAATCAACCTCTTACTCCCCAATCATCTATCTCCTGTTCTCTTTCCCCACACACACACAGCTTCACTTTCATCCAACTACTACCGTCTATCTCACCTCTTTTCAAATTATCTTCAGTAACTCACTCAAACCACAGCTCTCCCTTCACCTCAGTCTCTCAAACCTCATCTCCGTTAGTCTCTTTCTTTCTCTAGCCGCCTTTCTCACACATAGTATATGAGTCCCAGAGAGGGAGAGAGGTAGACTAGGGGGTGGTGAGGTTTGACGTGGCACTGCTTTGGGGCTTTGAAGTGTGTGTAGATGAGAGAAAGTGGAATACTATGTTCAGACAGGCCCCTAATGAGGGAATTAAGAAGGTACGTTGGCCATTCCCTGTACTAACTTCCCAGGCACAAAACAAGATAAGTGTGCGTGCATGTGTTCACAAATGTGTCTGTGTGTGTCTGTAGAGGCAGGAGCAAGTGCAAGAGAGGCTAATCTGTCAGATTTAATCAAGCATCTGGCAGCCCTGCTTCTCGCCTTCTGTATAGAGACACACTTGGCCTCAGAGTTCAGGGTGCTACAGTCACCTGCTGGAGCTGTGCAGTATGCTAGCTTTATAAAAATCTACAAGTTTTCCACTTTACAAATAAACAGTAGTAGCCGCTTTGTGACTGGTGGACTTACGATAGTGTGAGTCTAGGTAGCCATTGCGGGGGTCCATAGCGAACAGAGTGCCTCGGTACGGCAGAGGGTGGTCAGCCAGGTGGGGCAGGGAACCATGCAGCTCCTTCTTGAGCAGGGAGGGGCGTTCGTCTGTGGAGGTGGAGGGCTCCTCGCTTACGCTCCTGTCGGGGCCACCGGGGGTCGGGGCCTGCGAGCTAATAGCATTGCGCCTGTCGCGGTGGTAAGATGTGCCCGAACTCTCGTCCTCTGCAGATAAAAAAGAAGAGAAGAATCTGATGTTAAAATTTTGGAGGGGCTGCAGATTTATTGTGAGATAGCAGGATAACATTTGGGAGCAGGTATGAGCATCTCTCTCCCTCCCTGGTTATGTTTCATACACATTCCCACTCTCTCTCACACACACACACACACACACACAAATGCACACAGAGAGATGATTACATGTTCTGAACACCCATTCACAGTGAGGAAGTCTGTTCACGTAGAGGGAGAGAGTAAAGGGAGGAGTAGAAGATCAGCTTCATACACCTAACACCACCTGGGCATTATGGGTGTAAATCTGCCAGGGTTTTCCTTCCATAGCACCAGTTTAGAGGCAGACGCTGTTTGAGCAAACAGACTCCATGGATAAAATCTCATCTCACACTGCTGAGGCAGCATTTCTCAAAAGTGACTTGAGCTCCATCTCTTTCTTTTTTCTTTTTAATAAAGACCTGCAGACTTTTCAAACTGCCCATTAACAAGCATTGTGTGCTGTATTAACTTCACTCTAGTTATTCCCCTGTTTGTCCCCTTGACTCCTCCTCTCTCTGTTCTCAAACTAAATATTTCTCTCTCTGTTTGAGGGCAAAATTGGAGGTAAAGGAAAGGGAGTGAGCTCCTAAAGCTTCTTGGCATGCTGGATTAATGCAGCAATTGTGGAGCTGAGTTCAAGGATTGAGCCCCACCAGAAGACATGACCTTCGGCCAATGGTTTGACCTCTGAACTGACATGTATAAGGCTCAGCACACCTGCCAACCTGATCATAACTTTTTGTATATGATGATAAAATATGGAGCAAGTATTTTAGTCACCTGTTTACCTTGTACGAGTATTGTTTTAAACTGAGAATGAATACATGTCAGCACACACTGAATGCTGAATGGCCTCCATGTTCAGCCGTGCAACTGCAATTATGATTTCTCCAGTGAGAGTGCTGGTCATCAGTACACCGTTGTGACGACTCAACGTGAGCAGGTTCATTCACGTTTCCAGCCCTGTAGTTTCCATTGTGTGTTGGTGCCAGCTCAGTGTGAACACAGTGTAATGCTCTTTCTTGTGTTTGGGTGACATCTGTGGTTCAGTGGGTAGAGCGGTCATCTCCCAACCAGAGGGTTGGAGGTTTGAATCACAGTGCCTGCAGTTAGAGTTACCGGTGTGAGTTGGCACCGCAGATGGCTGCCTCGGTTCTTTGCTGGAAACAAATATTCTTTGTGTGTAACATACTTGGCCAAATAAAGGTGATTATCCTGATTAATGTTACTCACTGAGAATCTGTAGCACCTGGGCTGGTGCCAGAGGTACTGTAGTATCAGCAGCCTAGCAGTACAAGGCTCCCCCACTATGCACTATGGCCCAAAAAGCCCCAACTGCTAATTAGGAAGAGGGCCAGATTAAAGAGCACTACCTTAAAGCACTGAAGAGGACCACCACAATGGTGCACCACTTCACAGAGGAACAGAAGCAATCAGAAAGGGGATGGTTAAGGGGGAGAAACAGAAAGACAGGATGAACTTGAGAGAGCAGGAGGAGCAACCCACGGGTGCCACTTTTATTCCCATCATTCTCCCACATCCATTACCTGCGTTCAGGCCAGTGGTGCTCCACCACAGCACTAGCAAAGATGTAAGGCTTCTTAACACAGAACTGACTGCGTTGAGAAGCAAGCCACTCTCATCCGCAGGAAATGACAGTGCCAGTTATGATACCAGTATTTAATCCTATACTGCACAGCCAGTGATCTTATTAAGGGAATAATGGCACTTATACGGTTAAAGCTGGATTAATAGGTCTGCTCTTGCACAGTGCAATATTAACATAAAGGGATTTTGGAATTGGGTTCATCTCCTGACATGCATTGAAGGAAGTCGAGACTGTAAACTGTGCTGGGACCCAGCATTACTCAGGGTACTGCGTGTAACACAAGGTTTGCTCTTCGTGTTCACATCCAGAAGCATTACATATGGGAAAGTAAAAAGTGTCTACATATTTATGAACTCATTTTCTTACTTTCATGCAGATGCTTAATGTTTTATAAGTAGATGCATCACTAGCAGACCACTGGGCACTAAAACATCTTCTGCCAACTTTACAAAAACTACAACGGAGATTCAACTGCTTACTTTAAAAAATATACTATGAACTTTTTCACTATTTTATGTTCTTCACACTCTTCCCTCATATTTCCTCTTCTTGTCCTTTCTTTTTTTAACCGCTACACTTTGACCCCAAATGCTATTCAGATACTTCTCTCTCCTCCAAGGGCGGTCAAGCGACTAATAGTTCAATCACAGCAGTGTCACAGTCTCACAATCCCCCTGCAGTCAACATGGGAAGCCCACCAGGGGGTCAATCATTCTACCATATACCACCTTAAGGGGCTTCATTACTTTAGCTCATAGCACCTTAAATGGATAAACAAACACTCAGCAGCACAAGGGTCAACTGATTCCTCAGACTGTGGTGGAAGAGAGCCCGAAGTCTTAAGGTTTATCTTCTGTGCTGCTTGTACCTGCTGCTGGAAACTTTTTATATCTTTGTACCATGTCAGGTACCTGTCGAACATGGGCTAATGAAGACAGAGCAGACAAGGGTAAACATATGCAACTTTGAAAAGTTCAACCATGCAACACTTGTGTAACTCTGACCATCCACCCAACAGAACCCTTCCCTTTTTCCCTCCCTCATTTTTCATTCCTCTTTTATTTCCCTCTCTTTTCCCATGGTTGCCACATCCAGTCCTCTACCAGTTTGCAGGTCTATTCAGTCCAACACAAAAGCAGCAGGCCGGTCCTCAGTGGACCAGAGGAAAGCATGCCTCTCAAAAAAAACAGAAAAAAGAACTATCCCGCTCTCTCTCTATGGTGATTGAATTTCTTAACATCTTTTCAAAAAGAGCTTAAATGCCTGGAGGCGAGAGGAAGAAACAAGCTAACGGTGGATGGGGAGCACTGAACAAATTTCAGAGCCCTTTCCTGCTCGCGTTTGAGGTTGAAAGCGAGCTCCTGCCTTTCAAGTTTCAAAGTCCTCCTTCCTCCTGCAGTGTCACTGAAGGATTTGAAAAGAAGGTAATTGTGCTCACTGCCGTCCTGATCAGAGCACACGCCCCAGCTCTAGTATTTCAGGAGCTTTCTCTGCCACTATAATGGCACCTTGTGCTCCATTCCTGCATTCTTCCTCCCTTACTACTCTTTCTCCCCTCGCTCTCTCTCTAACCCTCTGCAAATGCACTTGCTCTCCCTCACTTTCTTTCTATCCATCTTCCACCCTCAGCAAGCCACTCATTAAATACTAAAACCCAGGTTTCTCCCTTTTTCCCCTTGTCTGGGGTCTGTATTGTAAAATTGTGGTTCGAATGCCTTCAGAGAAAATCCTATGCATGGCCTTTAATATGGCAGTATAAAAGAGAGCATAGATGCAATGACAAAATGAAATGGATAATGAGATAAAGAGATAATGAGCTATGGAGTGAGGCCAGTTCTTCTGAGAGTCAGGCTCTGGGGCAAAGGGGGCTAAGGTTAAGGGTGCCCAGCCAATTCAAGAAAATGAAAAATGCAACAAACCCTTGTATTGTTGTTCTTGAAGGTATTTCTAGAGATTGATCTTAAGAACAAGGATTGCTGTTCCTCCACATGCCAATCTGCCCTCCACTCTCATACATCTGATCTGCCCTCCAGCCTGAACTCAGAGTCTCTAAAGCTGGGACGTATGTTTCATGGGTGCACAAAGGGCCACAGCACAGTGCCACGCTTTCCCCCACATTGCTGCCTTTCCTAAAAGCCTAAACATCAGAGGAGGCATTGTTGTACCTCTGAGCCAAACCCAGACATACACTGTGTTCCACCTTCGAACTTTGCAAAGCAGAGTTGTCGGTGGCATAAACAGGTTTTGGCTGGGTAGCACATGGAGAGTGAACAAGGTGGAGAGGAGTGGAGGACATACAGTGAAATCACAAAACACTTCAAAGCTCCTCTCCTCCTGTGAAATAATCTCTTGCTCCTTTTCTTCTTTCTCTTGCAAATCAACTGCTGGGAAAGACTCAAGACTCCCCAATTAACAATAAGAGGGGGAAGAAAAATTCCAGCAGCTGGCTAGAGTTTAAGAACAGCACCTCTCCAAGCGGCTTAGGCTTATGTACCTGATTCACCAGCCCTGGCGTTGGTGCTATAGACAGAGGGAATCAGTCACGATTAGCACAGACTGAAAGACAAGGGAGAGAGAGTCTGCTCAAACTCCACAAACCCAACACAACAATAGTTTAGGGGATTACCGCAATTGTGTGAGGTATTTTTCTGATGAGCTCCTAGGCTGATGGTCTCAGGGAGCTTTTTGCCTTCCCCACTGCATTATGTGAAGGTTACCAAGTCCTAATGGAGCTTCCTGTAACTGCCTAAACAGGGTGACATTTGCGAAACTCAGTGACAAACAAATCTTCTAAATGCCAGGGGGCAAAATCAGGTCATTACCCTGATATCTGTGGGCGGAACAGTTACTGTAGCAGTCCCCAGTCAAAATATCCATCACAGCTCTGGAGAACTAAAGCATAAATGAAGTTCACTGCCATTAACTTTGCGCTGATGTTTGATTCTCTCTACAGAGTGAATCCATAGTGGCATTTTTTTCAGATTGAGTGTGTGACTGCTGCAGAGAGAACGTGCAGGTCAGGATGTACCTTCTCCTGGTTAGTAGTCTATTGTCAGCTGTTGATTTCCCACACAGCACCCGCAAATGCCCTCTTCAATATTCATCTAGGAAATTTTGATGACTCCTACATCTCAATTTGGCTCTAGGCAGCTGATACCTGAACACCCCCAGCTCCACAGCCCAGCCTGTTCTCTCCACCGCCAGGAGTCTGCTGGGACACACCCAGAGATCAGCGTCTCACAGTCCCAGCCTCAAGGCCCCTGGGCTGGAGAGGACCAAATCAAAGCCTGCTTGGCTCCTTCCTTCTTCACTGCGCTCATCTCAAATCAGCCTCACAGCAGGGATGTGCCCTGCCAGGCCTCTGCCTCCCCTTAGCTACCCCTTATTCGCCCATTAGGGGCACAGACCCACCATAGAGCAGCCCGAAACCCCACTACCATTTCATCAGGGCCACATTGTGAGAGAGCAATGAGCATTGCAGTGAGAGAGCTGAAAGCCCCGACCGTAAAATGCACACTGATGCGTTTTTGACCATGGATAGTTACATGGCTTTTAAGATTTCACTCAAAGGGTGCCTCGGCCTGCATTCTTTGAGGAATAAAACACCAAGACATGCATTTGATCAAGGCTTCAAAGCAAAAAATCACATCTAGTCCCTCTGATTGGCTTATACAGTATTAGCACTGCTTCAGATAATCACAAGCCAGCTATGATCAGCCATAACCTGTTGATTGTGTCCTATAGGGCAGAAGAGGGCAGAATTATGTCCATTTGGGAAAGTGGGTCTTTTAGGGTAAGTCTGGGCAAGGTGCCCTCCAGACCGGAGAGGGCCAGCTTTCCACCAGGCCTCAGAACTGGAATCCCACTACTGACCCAGAGTGACCTGAACCAAGTCTGTGACACTCAGATTAGGAGCAGCTCGCCAAGAGAAATGGATATCCAGCCAAAGCAAAAACACACAGGACCAACAGTTATGCTAAAATAGAAACGAAAAGCCACAGTAATTTCAAGCACATCAAACGTAATTCAAAAAGCCACTGTGGATGTTTTTCCCACCTTACAGTACGATATCATATGGCTGTTTTAATAGTTTAAACTTCACACTGCATTTTTCCTGCTTCTTGTGTCTACTACGGTGTAAAATGCGCATTCACATGTATTTAATTGCATAAGTGTACAGTGCACTGAAGCACAGAGGCCCCCATTAAGATAGTCAGCCAGCACTTAGTAGGAGCTGGATAATTAGACACTTCAAAGACACCTGCCCGCCCCATTTAAAAGCATGTTAATTCCTATCTGAGGCTAGCAGACTAATTTAACTTTTGACATTTGATATCTAAGGAGTGAGAGGGATGAGCCATTTAGCTGGAACAGGATTAGCCCCCTGCACACCCCACCCCCAACAGCCTCCCTCCTTCTTTTCCTCTCACAGTCAAGCCGGATTCATTAATTTTCCTGCTGCTAAGCACTTTATCAATGACTGGTGAACATCTAAGTTCAGAGTGGACTCTCTCTCTCGTCTCTCTCTTCTGTGGTGATTAGGCCTGGATGTTCGGTCTCTCTGCTCTGTTGCAGCTACTGTGCACCTGCTATTCAGATCAGCAAGCAGAACCATTTCCTAAGTCATATTTGAACAACACTCATTTTAAAAATCCTGTGAGTATAAGAACCACATGTTTCTAAAATACCTTTTCCAGGTAAAAGCTCTCAGTCCACACCAAACTGCCTAAACAGTAGAAAAATGGCTCAAACTTGAATGAGTCTCAGGTAGTTATATTTCTGTCCTGTGATCGCCTGCTGATCCCACAGCTCAGTTATCACTGACATATTTTTCTGTTTTCATACAACTGGATCCTGGTCATTAAAGCTAACTGGTAATCTGGTCAATGTTAACTCCTGCCATGCTGCATGGCAAAGCTGGCTTCTTAGCTTTACTACCACTGTCATGTTTTCAGACCCGTCAGCTCTGGATACAATTTTGAACCAATTAATTTACAAGTGTTAAAAACATTTGTGTGGATCTGCTCTTTGTGACACAGAAAGCAAAGGTTATGTTTTTATTAACAATGCTACTCATTGTAAATCTGTATTAATTTTCAACAGAACTCAAATAAAATCTATTGAACCATAGTCGGCAACCTCTGACATATCACATATACAGAGGTGCTGGGAGTTAATTTGCCTCTATAACTCTACATTAGTCTCAGTCTAATGTATTCTGCTGAATGTCTACATTACAAGTTGAACCAGGGGCTACACGTGAGTGTGACGGATCTGGGTTAAATGAGCAGCACGCCTGGGCCTTTGATGCTGCAGCTGGTCATTCTTAAAATTTCTAACCCATCATATTTTCACATGCGGCCTTTTTACTAGAGAGCATGACAATCAGAATTTCAAACTACAAGCCAAATGCCATAAAAAAAATAACACAACTGAACTAATTCTCTTGGTCTGTTCCCACAACGTGGGTGTGTTCAGCACCCACTTTGTCGATTGGTGTTAAAAGAATCCAATTAAGTGAACTTTTTCCTTGATGGCTTGGCACATTAATTATTTAAAATAAGGTTTGTTCATTCCCCACATTTTTCCATCAAGCCATAAAAGGAGCCAGGACATGTCACAAAGAATCCTTTATAAACCTATCAATTATCATTTGCCTTCCAACACCCCATCATCATTATGGCTGACAGTTGGGACACATTCGCGGCAAAATCCCAGGCCTGACCCCCACCTGTCCCCCGTGGACAATGTGAGTGGGGGTGCCTGCTTAATAAACAGGATGCAATTTATCTCTCTTCCCCTTAAAATACAGGTGAGACCTGGACCCCATCATTACAGTGTCTGCAACAGGCAGAGAAGGCTCTGCAGATTAGAGGATCTGCCATGTTGGCCAAACAGACTTAACTACAGTCTGCTGAGAAGGACCTGGAGGTCGGAGGTGAGCAGGGGAAAGGCAATGCAGCAGACCTTCTGTGTGATTAGATAAATGCTTCTGTAATGCAGCAGAAAGAACAATAGAGGGTGAAAGTTGTATGTCTGGACAATATTTTGGACTAGTGGCTGGAGCAACAGTGAGACAGGGGACAGGCTAGATCAGCCGGTATGTGTCATCCTGAAGTGTCACCGTTGCCCTACACAATCACTAACTGTATATTATATTACTATACATGTTATGGTGTGCTTGCAGAGTGAGGGGTTATTTAAGGTATCCAAGATTCCCAAAGTAGAAGAGCAGAGGAATTATCAGGGTTGAAGAAGCATGAAAAAAAAGTCAGTGGCATAAGATGCAGACATAAACAGCAAACAATGGGGCATGAAACATCCAAGTGTTACAACTGGATTTCCTACACCACTATTGGGGGACTGAAGCCAGATGATACACTTTGTGGAACCATGTTAATACATTCAAATCAGTTCCAGGTACCTTCAGGTTCTGGGTACATTGTCTGTGAATTCAGCAGTTATAGAGCCGTGAACCAGCAGGGTAAAGTCCACTCAAGGTCCAGGTCAACTGACTCGACATTTGCGCTTTTACATACAGCTCCCCGGGTAAGGTCTACATAATTATATGGCTCCAGTGCATTCAACATTTGTGCTTTTACATACAGCTCCCTGGGTAATGTCTACATAATTATATGGCTCCAGTGCATTTCTGCAAGGGGCTTTTTTACCCATGGGTATGTCAGGTCCGCTCGGCGCGACCTACCTCCCTTCCGCCTTTCTCCCCCCTGCTCTCTCGACCTGCAGGATCTGCACCTCAGCCGTGTTGCATTCAGTAATTAGCGACTCGTTTGTCGGTGCACACAGCTGGAGTGCATTTCCTACCTTACTCCTTATTTATACCTCTGGCAGACGCTCTGTCATTGCTGCAGCATTAACTTGCATACCCCATAACAGCCCTATTTTCGTGGTATGAATTATAAGTCATTTTGTTTTCCACGCTGACAGTTCCTATGCTGTGGATCTCATTTTGTACGTTGGTTACTTCTTTTGTGTTATACGTCTCTAGACGTCCACACTGACAGTTCCTGTGCTGTGGATTTCCTTTTCGTTCGCCAGTCCTCCTGGTTGGTTTAACTATTCACCTATCCGTCCTGATCCTCCTACTCTCCTGGTTCCTACCGTTAGTCTGCTCTACTCACCTGTTCGTCCTGGTCTCCTCCACCATCTCTGCCCTACTTTGCTATTATATGTACATGGACTATTTCACCTTTTTCACTAGCACCTGGGTCAGCAATCTTGAGTCCTACCTTAGTTCTCCCTCATCCTCCCGGTGAGGGGGACTAAACCCTAACAAGGTACAATAGTATTTGGTGCCATTCACCATTCCAAAGTGGGTACAGTAGTATTTGGTGCCATTCACCATTCCAAAGTGACAAAACAAGACATTTTATAAAGTTTTATGTATAATCATCAGAAGAATTTGGGGTTTTTATGTTGATGAGCAAAATATGTCAGAAGCACACACTGTATGTAGTTTGACTCGAATGTAAAAGCTGTTCCTTGAACATATCTCTCCATCTCTGTTTTCTTCATCATATCTCCTGCTTCAGCGCTGTCCATTTTCCTTACTTCTTCCTTTACTCTGTCTGTCTCTCCAGTCCTGCTGCTCTCTGTTCTCAGTAATGAGCTCTCCTCACGTATGACCTCTCCTGTCACTCATGCCAGAGGAATCTTCCTCTCCTGCTTCGTCTCCTTCTCTAATCTCTGCATTACTTTCCCATTAATCCCCCATTCAGCACAGAGTTGGCCAGTGCAGCTCAGCTGACATGTTGCTCTCATAATCCAGCATTTTTATTGGAATAAATCAGTGGGATGGAAGGAGGGCAGTGTAAATTTAACAAAAATAAATAAAAGACTTGGTGGCTCACCGCTATTCTGGGATTCACCTGTAGCATGTAGCATTCCCCCTACTCCTACATTCCTTCTATTTTTGCCTCTCCACATCCCACCTCCTGTATCTCATTCTTACTTTCCTCCCACTAACCTCTTGCTACTCACTCCTGGTTTACAGCTTTCATCCCTTCTCCAGGTCTACTCCCAGTTCCCATGTCTTTCCCAAATCTCATCAATCTCTTCCCATCTCCCCTCATCCCTTTCCCTCCCTCTCTCCATCCATCCTTCTCCCTTCCTTTCAGAGCCACAGCGGGGCTGTTGGACTCACGCAGCCCCATGCTGAGTTGCTCCAGAGCCAAGTCAGAACAAAGAGACCATTGAGCTGAGCAGGGACATAATGTGGGCCGCCTCTGACAGCACCAAAGATGAAGTCATGAGGTCGCCAAACTGTTAATAATGACAACTCCCTCCTTCCAGCTGCACCAAGAGTGTGTGTATAACCGTCAAAGAAAGCGAGAGAAAATGAGAGATTACATGTTTGCATACATGACTGAGTAGCTACAGTATACAGTGCATGTGTGCAAATCTTTGAGCATGTGAATGGATAAAAAGCTTTTAAGAGTGTAATGAGATACTTTGTGACACTCAAAAATGAGCTCAATCACTTAGTAAATACCACAGAGGAAAAAGTAATCCTTCAGAGAATTGCACTTTTAGTTTTGGCTTTGCTCCAGCATAGCCCAGCACCACCCCCCCTCTTTCCTTATTGGAGTCTGTCTGGCGCAAAGTCCGACATGAGACATATCTCCGCGGGACTGAAGCTGTCGCTGCGAGGCCCACGCTCTGAACATCATTAGACTTACAGCTCCAGGTGAGATCAAGCAGGGGCAGGAAAACAGAGAGATGTGTGTTTCTGTCCCTCACGTGGCATGCACAGACATTCACCTCAAGTATTAATCTCAAAGCCACTCCATGTACATGGCCTATTAAAATACTTTTACAGGACCACTTGCTTGTCAAGAGGCGTCGGGCACAGCGGGAGGAGTGGGGGGGTGAAAACTAAGCAATTGATTAACATTAGAAAGGCGTGTTCAATTTCAAATTGCACAACACTTCTGCTGTAAGCTATAGACATCGGTTTCCCCGCAAGTAGAATGTTTCTTTCAAACCCTGTCTCTGCTACAGATCTGAGTTCAGTTCCTCGCATGCCCCCTCTCTCAAAATCAATTCCTCCTCCTTTTCTCTGCTCTTTTCCTCCAGCTCTGCGAACAGAGCAGGGTCCCACCCCCAATCCAAGCAACTGACTTATCAACTGACACTCCTGCCATCCAGGAGGAAGAGGCAGAAAAACTGGTCGAGCTGCTCCGGCACAGATGTGTTCTGGAGCTGTGTCTGCCAATAGTGGCAACTCTTTTCACACTTAAAGCCTGAGCTATTTACGAGAGCCCTGGGAGAATGCGTGCACAACACTGGAGGGTGGGAAGAATGGAGAGGAGAGAGCTGCTGCTTCTCAACCTCTGCTTCCAATCAATCACCAGAAATCACTGCTATGGTTTATGGCCTTTGATCCTAGCTCCTCTTTCACACTGCAAGGGAGAGAGTTGGGTGGGAAATAGGAGGGGCAGCAGGGAGAATGGTGAGAGTCAAGGCCCCAGGGGTGTGGAGGTCAGGGGATAGAGATTAGGGGGTATAGGGCCTTGTGCTCTCTCAAACCTGAAAGCATGTCTTGATTCAATCCAGTGAGTTTTGAGCACAGAGCTGAAAATGGCCTGAAACGCACAGGCCAATTTTAGACCATTTTTAAGCTCAAAAGAGAAATTCTGATACAATCAGACATTGTTGGATGCTTTGCTTAACTGGACATGAACCAGTTTTTAGGTGATCTTGGTAAAGCAAACTGATTTTAAATGCTGTATCTTTAAAACAATAATGTCAAAAATGTTTTTATTAGACCTCAATAACGTCTTTAATAATGGCATATTGATTTATTACGATAACAGTTGCCAATATGCCTACATGTTGCAAAGAAAACTTATAATTATAATGTTCACATTACACATGTATGATGCATTACTTATTTGTTTTTGCCGTTTTATTATTTTGCACATAATCAAAATCTAACAATTATTCACAAGTAAGGATATATATTGTATTTTATGTCCCCGCACTTACATGTCAAATGAGCAACTAAAATGTGAAAAGAAAATGTCTTTACATGCATATTATACAAATAACTTTGAGAGCCTTGTTTCCTTGATTACAGTGTCTTTATACATTTAACAGAACCTGTTTGTCTCTATGCATTTTCATATAGTCTTCAGCCCTGCAAGGCCACAGGTGCTACTGCATCTTCTGAGTCCCACTGAATCTGAACTCGACTGCGGTAAGGAGGTGTGAGTGAGCCAATCAAACAGAGCAGATGTGGAAAAGAACACAGCACAAAAAAATCCTCCTGGCAGGGTCAGGACATTCCAGCCTTGTTCCTCCTGGCAGGAGTGAGGCCACTGATGCCTACTGACAAATGGGCAGAGTGGTAGAATAATCAACTACTGTTTCTCCAATTTATGGGTTTATGAGTTTATGGGGCCCTTGGTCACCCCTTGTGCCCTCTCTCTGAGAGGAGCATGGTTGCAGTGCTACTGGGATGCAGCAGGGCCAGGCTGGCTGATGGACTCCAGCCCTCTCACACAGGACAGGCTGGTTATTGGTTTAGAGACTTGTCTGTGATCCAGGCGACCTCCGACTCCCAGGCCCTTCTCTCTCTCAGCATGTCAGTGAAAATGACCTCAAGACCCTCTACGGAGGAGCCATTGTGATGGTCAGCATGGACTATCACAACATAATAGAATTTACAATCTATGACTGAGCTGTTTTATTAAATCCGACAAGGATACAAAGTAGCTAGCTGTATTTGGCTTTCAGTAAAACTGTAGTTTTGGGGGTACTGCGCTGAGTAAGGCAATGCTGTCTGATTTATCCATTTTACTACATACTGATGTGTATGTATGCAATTAGTTTCCACACATCATTTTTCCTTTATATGTTCCAGTAACTACTTAAACACACGTCAGAGAACTGGGTGCACTGGAGTCAACAAGTCCTCCAACCTACACTACCTATATGGTTGTTTGTCCCTTCTCTCTAATAAGACCAGTAGCAGCATCTCCTGAAATAGTGCTCCCACATCAGCAGGCGGAATTGCAAGAACTCTAACATTAACGATGACATGAACACAAAGTTACAACAGCAAGCGTACCAAAACTCCATCGTCATGGAAACTGTCAGTGAGATAATGAAACTGTCACCGTTTCATTACTTTGGGGAACACAACTTGGTTAGGTTTAGGCACAAAGACTACTTGGTTAGATGAGCAATGCATGGGAATCGAGCCCCGTTCACCTGTATTTTATACACCACACAGACACACACACACACACCCCGGCCTCCTCATAATGTAGACTTTGTTGCTATATATACTACATTGCTTATATTTATTCTTTGTCCATGCCATAATTACTACACTCACTAGAGGTCACCAAACGAACACATCGCTGTTGGTCGTAATTACCTGCTGGCACAAACGACAGTCATTTTTTTATAGGACAGTCTCAGAGATGATGATTGGCACATTTGATTTTTGAAGTTTTCACTGAGATCTAAAGCTGCAAAACAATTCCACTACAGTGACATTCTGGTGGCATCTCCACAGCATGCAAAAGTCTGGAGGCAGTGGATTATATCTTCCAGCAGTGAAGGAGCAGTGGAGCTCCAGCAGGCAGATCTGAGCAGGTGGAAGAGTGCCAAGCCGGGCTAGACTGGGCTGGGCAGCTGAGGTTCCCCTCTGCCCTAAGTAGCAGTGAGGCTAAGTTAATCCTGCGCCTCAGGCCCCTGTGCAGTGGTTCTGCCAAAGTGCATTCCCCTGCTGCTTCAGGAAATTGCCTTCAGTGAAGAAGTATATGCAATGACTATGGCTTAACCAGTGAAGGCAAAGTATAGCCCTGTGTGTGCACACAGAGTCAGTGTGACTTTAATAAACCTAATCTACAGGTATATTTTTTATCTGAAACTTATATATTCTAAAATCTCATGATGTATTATCATGACAACAGCCATTCTAAGGATAAATTTGCATTTTCTTCTATGTAATTTTGTTCACAAATTAAAAGTTCTTATGTATTTATATGTATCATTTATGTACCATAAAGAGGTCTTTTGACACTAAAAGCCAGCTTTCCTATGTGGGGTTGTGTGTCAGGCTCTATAACGCCTCCTCCATTGTGCTATTTGACCCGTGGGCCAGCCAGAGCTCCCATGAGGTCCCTTATCCCTCCATCAGTCCTCTCTCATTAGCCCCCACAGGCAGAGCCCAGAGCAGGGTAACACAGAGGGGCCCCTTTCTCCTCTGGTCCTATGAAATACATACACCAGACACAGATGGCAGAGATCACCTTTTACAAGTTTTGATCCATAAAAAAAATCGTGCATTTCATAAAAGAACTACCAGCTTTCTCCCTGTAAAAGAAAATGAAAATGAAATGACACTTTCAAATCCCCATCCAGTCTCCTGATGCAGAATCGCTGTCAATGATCAGGTGGTGTTTGTGCGTCCTTGTTAATTTTATGGGTTCATTAATCTTTATTTTCATTCATTGCACACAAATGATCAGATTGCCAAAGTGTTTCATCTTTTAAACAGGGATCTAATAGTGCAAAGCAGAGGTGGCAACATGAGGAGGGAGGAGGAGGAGATTGGGCAGGACACACTGGAGAAATAGTTGATTATGAGTCCCATCAAGTGATCAATGATTTCATTAATAAGACGGATCATGCAGCTGTCATAGCTGTGACACGGGCTGAGGGATGGTCTGCTCCCAACGTTCCATTTCCCACCAGCCTCCCTCCCTTCCTCCCTTCTCCCTCCCTGTCCTTCTGATATTGCCTCCCTCTGCCAACGACAAGGGAACGCCAAGGGAAAAAAGCGATGGAGCTGGGTGTTGATGGGGTGGAGGGAGGTTAGTCATGAGGGAGCTGGAGGGGGAGGACGAGAGAGGAAGAAAAGTGAAAATCCATTTTGAAACCCATTTTCAATTAGGGGTCCACAAGCTGTTATCACAGGTGTCCCAGAATGGGGACCCGTAAGTGAAAATGTCTCCTATCAGTTTCTGAAATGAAACCTTATCTGGGAGGCACAAAGATGGTGGGGACAGCGTATCTGTAAATTACTTTCCATCCCTGCTGTTAACGGGAACTTTATTTCTGTCAGATGACATTCCCCTCTATTTACTGTTGATCATTTAAATGGCTGCCTAAAAAGAAGGTGGCCCCTCACTCTTCCTCTATCTCACCTCTCTCTCTCTGTATCATTCTTCCTTCTCTGCCTGTCAGAAGATTTTTTTCCCAAAGCAGTCAAGAGTTCTTTTTCTTCTTTAAACACTTCAGCTATGCTCCCCATCTGCTTACGCATTTCTCTGGTAACCTACACAAAGCCTTACATTTGTTGCCCTTTAAGGCTTAACCTGTTTCTTCTCATCCTTTTAAGCATGACCATTAAAACTCACCTTCTTCATGAACTGCTTTACAGGGGCTCTGTCTTGTTGAAGCAGCAGTCCCTGACAATATTTTGAACTGTGTCCAGTTCTTCTACTCCCCATTTCTCAGGTCTCGTCCTATTACTTACACTAACTCAGTCTTTTCTTCAAATCGGCAGCACCCATATCATACAAATCCAACCAATTAGAAACTCAAATAACCAACCCTTTACCCCAAGACCTGTATTATCTTTCTTTTTTTTATTAGCAAATTATCCCATGACGACAGGATTTATTCAGCCAAGGAGCATGGACATTTTTTTTTTTGGCTCAAGACCCAACAAAAGAATCAGGGGACTTTGTGGTCCACCTGCCTGCTGAATGATGAGGGTGGGAGGGGAGGGCACCCCCACAGAACACCTCCTAAAGAGCACCAATCACAGCATTGTTGTGGCACAGTCGGCCCTTTTGAGCTGTCAGTGCAAGAGGAGGGGGCACAGAGATGAACGGCACACAGGATGAAGCCACCATTTAGCCAGCCATGTGGGAATGCACTCAGTAATTACTCTGGGCCAGATCAACTTGGACAAAACTTACAGGCTAGAGAGAAGGGGGAAAGACAGAGTAGAGGAGAAATTAAGCCTTAAACTGAGAATTAACCCTGTATTACATGTGAAGCGATTACTCTGCTTCAAGACAAAAGTGCAGCATGGTGGGCAGAATTGTTCCAAGTTGCAACCTACAAGATCCGATCAGATCAACAAGCTGATCCCAATCAAAGAAAAAGGTTGGACGTCTTGGTGTTTAGCCTGGAAAGATCTAGCTACATATCTATTTCCACCCAGCCTGCCCTTTACACTTTTCACAACCTACTGCTCTGAGATCAGGGGCCACTACTGTTGTTGGTGGGGGAGTATTTCGCCAGACCTACCTAAGAAGAACCAGGCACCGGAGTTCCACAGCTGCTCACAATTACCTTTTGTTTGGATGGAGGCGGTGGAGCAGGGCACCAGGGGTTAAAGTTAAGGTGAGTGTAGGGTTACAACTGATAAGAGGTTATGAATTCTGGGGGCAACTTGGGAATGTGCTCTAATTATAACCACACAAAGAATGTGTTAGCTATCTTATGATTCCAAGTCAGACACCTGGATCTAAAAGGAGCCTTCGCTGCTCATTAGTATAATCCCCCCTGTCAAGTCAATGATAAGAGTGCTGTATGTATGTAAGGGAAAGTTGTAGTATCTTCTGACGTGTCTGATTCTCTGTAGGAGGAGTCTCCTCAGCAAAGACTTTAAGACAAACCTTGTGCTGTTCAAAACTGTAATTGCCAGCACATTACCAAAAAGGAAAAAAAAAATCCATAATCACAGAGCCAAATTATACCCATGCTTTTTCCACACAAACATTCTTTCCTTGCTGCCCCTTTAATTAATAAAACAGTGCGGGCCATCTGGGAATGAGTAAGAGCGAGAGTGCTCCCAAGATGCTTCAGGATTCATTACCTTACATACTTCCTATGATAACTCCCATATGGGGAGCAACTCACAGCTTACAACTTATTTACCCTTTCCTGGACTGTTCGCACTTGTGTTGATCACATTTGGCATCAGCAGCTTCAAGTGGGTTGACAATGAGGTTGTACGTTATGAGATTTTTAGAGTATGATAATGGTCTCAGAAATAGAGATATCCAAAGTAATCCTACACTGTTTTAATTTCTTTTTTTATGGATGGAGTTTGGTGATATCATCCTCCTTTTCTCTGCATTTGTCCATGTGTGGTACCCGACATGGAGTCTGACAGGAAGTCGGGCATGAAAGGCGACACGTATTGCGCTTATTTTTTTATTCAATACTGGTAACAAGCAAATCTGCATGGTATGATAAGCATCCATTTTCATACCATGGTATAGTCTGAAACCCTAGCTGACAGAAAACTCTCTATCAGGTCACCAGCTCCGGCTCCTAGCGCCAACCCCCCCAATACCCCAAACCTTCCAAATGCTCTCACTGCTAATGAGCACAGCTGCAGCTTAGGTCATGGTGAGCTCAACTCTCATTTTGTTATGACTAAAGCTTGATACTCCAGGGCTTCGGGTGAAAAAGAAAGGCCTTGTAGCATCTGATATAAGAATGACAGGCTGAATGATGACAGACCTAATGAACCATACGCTACATACCACTTTTAAAAGCATGTGTTGAAGACACTGCTATGTAAACATGCCAAAGTTTTGCTACCAGTGACTGTGAACCATGAGAATAAGAAAAATGTAAACAGTCATAACCAAAACTAATGAAACCATAGGTAGACAAACATCCCTTGGTCCCCATTAGACCTGCGGCTCCGACGCTCAGATATTCTGAGACATGGCAGGTGACGTATTGCAGCCAAACCTCCACATTTCAAGGTGGAAGCCATGAACAGATACATGACAATGGCATGTTGCAAACCTCTGTGACTTTAGCAAAATGTAATAAGTTTAATAAAAATGGATGAAACTTGAAATTCAGTGGCATGCTTATCACCATGACTGACCTGTGCCTGCAGAAAAGTTGAGATTCTCTTATATTTTAATGATCTTTAACATCAATATTCAAATTACAAAGATTTTTTTTTCCAAACATGAAGATGTTGCTAGAGTTAATTTCATGAAATATGGATATTGTTTCCATGATGACAAAGGCCTGTAAAGCTTGGCAGTGTGACGTGCATTGTCGTTAAATTTAGCCACACAGGAACGCTATTTAACGATACTGTACACCCTGATGAGTCGTATGAGATGGAAGGGACAAATGTCCTGTATAGAACAAAAATACCTGAACTACTGTATTTTACCTGTGACATCACAATCGCTCATGGCTTCGGATTCCATGTTCCCATCCCTCGGCTGCTAAGATGACTAATGAGCCAATCTCCCCCAAAACTGGCTGTTTCAAAAAACCAAAATTATATTTAAATTAACCACAGAGGCTGAGTGTGCAATTAGAGGTCCCGCATACCATTTGAGGTGGTGCTGGAGGCCACCGCCTTCTCGCTAACATCATTCCGCACTGATGAGCCCTTGCTCGCCACTATGGTCTCCACCCTCTTCTTCTTCTCAGCTGCTGAATTGGCTTGGGACTGGGTTTCCATGGCTGTTTGTCATTCCTCAACACGTCATGGAGACAGGTTAACTGGTGGAGAAAAAGAAGGTAAATAATGGGATTGCAGTTATCACAAGATGAATTAGGTGTGTTCATTTAGGCATCTCTCCAGCTCACCCTGATGTGTTTTACTTCAACCCTGCTGGTCTGGAAGCTGAACTCAGTCTCTTCTAACTGTGGTTAAATATCCAGAACCACAATTTAGCTGACCTTATTTTCAGCGATGTCACACTAAACTTCTGACTTCTAGTCAAAAAAACCAACATCTTCAGCAAGGCAGGACATCCTGACTAGGTTTTATATCTCAGAATAGAAGTACCGGCAGCTTGTGGATATACTGATAATCCTGCTCTAGCAGTCTTTCCAGAGAGAATGAAGAAACCTTAAGGGGATACCAGAGAGAAAGAAACACTCAGTCCTGAAAAAACAAGGGCTGTTTGAAGGCCCTTTTGGGAATATCATGGTGCCGGGCAATTTTTCTTTCAAAGAATAAAGGTGGTTAAAGTTAATACTGTCTGTGGGTTTAGAAGGGGTTCAGCCAACAGTCTAGCAGACATGCTGCTCAGTTCAGCACCTCAGAGGCTGTCTACAAACTCCACTCTATCTAGGTCACGGAGGTCGCAGATTATGGAGACAACACAGTGATACACCACAACCACTCATTTACACTAAATATAGGACAGCTTCATTTGGTCCAATAGAAAGCCTTTACTTAGATCCCATAATTTATGGATGATGACTGGAAATATTTAGTCTGACAAACCTTTTCTTTCCAATAAAGAACAGCTAATTACCTGACTACTATTTGTCCTCCACCCTATAAAAATGCATGGATACAAAGAAGTCTGTAATAATGCAAAGAGAGGATTGCTGCAGAAGC
>NW_018128070.1:530610-586507 GCF_001952655.1 Monopterus albus
GAAGGGGGGGGGGGGGTGGTTAGATTTTTACCACCTCTCCTAGGATTGAAGACGAGGGGGAAGTGGTGAGGGGTAAACTTCAGACAAACACTGTGCGCTTTGTTTGTTTTTTGTTTTTTTTTTCCCAACCCCCTGAAAAACCAGAGTCTGTCATCCATTCTGACCCAGCAGCAACATCTGTAAGCAATTGCTGGTTTATAAAAAAGGAAAAGGAAAAAACACACAATGTAATTATTCCCCTACCAATCAAAACTGAATTAAACAAGAGCTTGTCCTCTAATCACTCCCACATGGATACACATGTAGACGTCATCCACAACCAAAGGCGTTTTTGTCCTACTTGCACAGATATCATCTCAATTCACTGAGTGTATGCTTTCATTTGCTGCCTGAGCAAATTAATCGTTAGAATATATGCCATGCATGCACAGCTTGTATCCTGAAAGCTGATCATAGGTGTCACTCTTATTTCCAGGAATTGAAACAGTCAAAAGTAAACTTTATAGTCTCCCTCTTTGAATCTGGCATTACATCATTTTAATGACTGCACTGGAGCAAAAGCAGTGTAGGGGAACAAACATCCTTTACAGTTGTTACTGAATAGTTTCCAACGTGCGATGTGTGTGTAGTGCACATATGTTTATGTGTGTCCTCTTGTCAGCCCCCAGGTGAGTCAGACTGGAGCAAAAAGAGCAGAAAACGAAGGGAGTATGAGGGTCAAGACTGGGGTTTGGATGGAAGGAGAAAGGGGAGCATTCCACTGGTCAAGCAAATATTCACAAGTCCAAGCCACTGAAGCGTGTCTGACCGGCCTTTTGTGTTCCACCAGGCAGGCCACAGTTCCAAAGCAGCAATTAAAAGCAGGACCTTTTCACCCATAATCCCTCAGACCTAGACACCCACACCAAATCCTGCAGATGTTCATGTCTTTGCTTTTGTGTTGCTCATTTTCGCCCTTTCCCACAGATGCAGAAATCTGATTTTTATGCACATTAACATGCACAGAAATAACCATCTGTATGGAGCCTACTTTACTGACTGTGCATCAACAGTGTGTCAGAGACACCTGGAACAAGAGAAGGAATTGGCATAGGTTGTTGTAGTTAGGCAAAATGTTAATTTCATATTAACGTCTTTCAAATGAAACATCTGCCCTACACCCAAGAAGAGAGAAGAAGGATATATATTTAACTGTGCTCAACTGTAATCCTTCTGCACAGAAATGGAGGCGATTAAACAGGTTTAAAATACCACAATTCAGACTGTTCCCTCAGAAACAAACATTCTCATTTTATAAGCACATTAAGCAAATCAATTTAACATAAATTATACGCTTTGGCGACAAAGGCACTGAGTTGAAAGTCATCTGCAAATTGTACACATCAAAGTGAAACACTAAAATAAACTTTTGCCTTTGATAGAATTTTTTTTTCCTGCAAGCTTGAACAACTACTAACAGCATCAAAACCTCAGACACTTGTTATTCAGATTAATTTTATGATTCTGTTTAAGGTATACGTCCGATTCTAGTGCACTGGCTGATTGGGAACATATCTGCAAATGCGTGACACACTTACACGCCTAGAAACTGAGGGAAATTTCCACATAAACTCTTGAAGTGTCTTCTTACATTTGACCCCCCCTCAGACAGGATACTGTATTTGTGTTCATTTCATTACGGTGACTGTTCAGTGTCGAGGGCCCCCGAGGGGGGAGACTGGCAACGGCGAAGCATTCATCATCATTACATCAGCGACCACCGAGATCTGCTATCTTAGGCTTATCAACACTGCACAAACACACTGCAAGTTAGAGGGGCGGGGAGAGATGGGAGATGGAAGCGATTGAGGGAAATTGTGAGCAAAACTGGGATAAGAGGGGGAGAAAATGAATGGAGAAAGGGAGGAGTGTTCGACTGTGTGTGTGCGTGCATTCATGTGTGCAGGTCACTGTGCTCCTGTACGCCTGCACATGCTTTCCTGTGTGTACAACATGTGTTTTTGCACATTTTGCAGCTATCCCAACAACATTAAGGGCTCCTGCACAGCTGGAATAACTAAAACACTGAGGGGCGAAGAGGGAGGAGGAATCTAATCCCTTCAGCAAGATTAGCTGAATCTAGCAATAAAACAAAATGTGCTGGCTCGAGCTGGATGTGTTTGCATTGGCTAAGGTCAGTGAGTGGATGAGGCCCCTTATGCAGACAGTGGAAATGCTCGCTGGAGGTTAGAGGACCTGTCATGGGTTCGGAATCCCCACTGGGGACTCAATGGCTCTCTAAGGAAACCACATACTTAGGTTTCCATGCTGTGTACAACACTGCACTTAGAATGGCCCTTGGCCCTGGAAGGCAAAGGGAAAGGAAAAGGGAGGGGCCTTGTGGATTTGGTGGCTGTGGCTCCATTCACCAGTGAAACCTAACATTGTGCCCAGATGGCACTAAGTCTGGCCCACAGCTGATGGGGACCAGCCCCTCAAGTAAGGGCCATTTAGTAGGAATTAGTCACACTCCGCCACACACACACACATATCAAATCCCAGATATGCACATGCAAACTGGTTTAGTGCTAGGCCTTCTCACCCTTTTGTGCACTGTGACATGGTTGAACTATTTACACCGTCAGTCATTTACATGCTTCTATATTATCCTACCACAATGTGAGTCCCACTTTTTACAGCTACCTTAAAGCTAATACATTTATTAAGATGATTTATTGATTCTTGTTTGACTCAGTAAATTATCTAATAAATACTTGAATAGTTTTACCTTAAAAGTTGACACATGACCTACCTGGTTTTAATCTATAGAGATACAACATCCTAATACTATTCCTACAGCAAACAATCTGAGCTGTTATTACAAGTGTTCTGCGCAAAATCTGAAAATTCAAAGCCTGAAAATGAAGAGAGCTTATATTTTCTGTCAAGGACAAACAGTGCAACAGCACAGCCCATCAGGAGCTTTCAGCAGAGCTAATGAGATTATCTTCGCATGCATCTTGGTCCCTCAGACCTTTCCACTTAAGATGCTTTGGAGGGCTGGTGAGGGGCCCTGTGTATTGCACAACAAAATGAGCCGAGTGCATCTTACATTCCTCGTTGACAAACCCACACAGTGTAATCATAATGCTTACACAGTGCCTCTTTTGCACTCTCTACCCAGTAGATAAGGGCAAAATAAAGCACACGCCACAATGGAAACCTTGCTCTGTTCCCCACAGCCTCCCTGCTTATTAGATTGTTTATTTATATATTTCGACTTTGTTTATGAGCCACTTGTGTCAGAGCAAGTGGGGCTGTGAAGACCGAGACAATGGACAATGCAGACAGGTTTGCTGCTGCGGTGGCCCAGTTATGTAGTGTTGGTTTCCCTGTTCTCCACTTTATTCATTTTCTAGCCATGCTAACAGGTACAGTCTTTGTTTGATCCGCTAGGGTTTCTTATTCTTGAGAAGAAGGGAAGGTTCTTGTTCAAATCAATCAATGCAACCTATTACTTCAGCAAAATACTCTGAGGGTCCTTGGGAAAAAAAGAAAACACTTCTCTGTATGCAAAAGATTTTTGCATGATTACAGTTACATTTCACTACTTCATTATAGTTTAGGTTTGTACAGCATCTACACAACCACTTAAAATTCAGATTATAAAAAAAATTGACTGTTGTAGCAGCCACCACAGACTCTACAGTTTATATACAGGTTTCCACTTGAGTGGCCCCTGCACATGGCACATACTTGTAGTGTAAAGCACAGGAGAGCGGGGTCTGTATCCTGTCAGCACAGCTCTCATGTCTAGTAAAAACAGTCTTGTGTTTGTGGAGACATTCTTCATACAGCACTCTCGATGCCACAACCAGAGCAAGACGACAACATCCTTCACCGTGTTTTCACTGTGAAAGAATACGTTACACCGTGTGCTGCACTGTTTCAGAGCACAGTTCCTATGTAATGGGTGTGTGTGTACGCCTGACATGACTCACTTTGTGGGGAACGAAACCTGTGTACACACTCACTTTGTAGGGGCTGCCTCCTTTATGGGGACCAGATGCTGGACCCCATGGATTTCAGGGAGAAAACTTGATTTAAAGTTAGGATAAGGTTAGGGTTAGGCGACTGGTGGTTCTTAAGTTTCCAGAAATCTAAGTCAATCTAAAGTCCCCATGGGAATCGAAAACAAACGTACATGTGTGTGAACATGGCACAGTGAGAAAAAAAAGGACTGTTTCGACTCCATTTGAAAGTGTGTGAACCTTTCCGTGTGACAATGTGCATAGGAGTAGATGCACCAGGTGCTCTATGCATTTCTAAATATGCAAGTGCGATCACTGTGTGCACAACATAAGAGAAGGGAGCCCAGGGGAGGGGATGAGTGGAGAAAAAGAAATTCCTATACTGATGGAAACCTCACACACTCGCTGCCTCCTCCTCACACGTGCACTCAGAGCAGGATCAAGCAGACAGATGGTCCTGTGCGAGTGTAGTGGCAGCAGGTACGGCTTTGACGGAAGGTCTTCACACTTAACCCAAGGGACTGTGGAATACACTCCTCTTATCCTCGGTGCCTTAGAGAGAAGTGTATAACAAAGAGCAGCGCTATTTGAGGCAACCAGACTACTGAGAGCAATCCGGAGGCTGTACAGCTACAGATTACAGTCATTGTGAAGCCATCCTGCCCTCTTGGGCTTGAAGTTTCTTTTCTCTTCAGTTTTCCTCCTTACTTATTTTGTGTATATTTTCTCTTCCACGCTCACTCTTTTCCTTCTCCTTTCTCTCTCTCTTTCCTTTCCTTCATTCTTCTGTGTCATTGGGATAAGTGTTAGAGCAGAGTGAGTCAGTGCCGCTATGTGATTAATGACAAGCCTCGGCGTCTCCGGGGCCGAACACTAACAACAGCCAGGGGCAGCGCGATAATGCACAATAATAAAGCCAGCAGACAATCAGCCAGGCAAAGCAAGGCCTATTAGCCAGCTCTATCAGGACGCCTAAGTGAGAAATTAGCCCTTCCCAAGCTCCGCCACAATTCATCAAGCGCTGTCCCTGAATCCCCCCTCAAGAAGTCATAATGTTTACTTAAAGACTGGCCTCAATGCCCCAGTAGTGAGCTTTATTGGCTCTTATTAATTCTGGTCCTTGCCCTTGCGGCCATGCCATCGAAACCGAATTAAAGGGGTGAAAATTGGATGAGATGAAGTTGTCTCGGTGTTTAGCTCTCGGGTGATAAAGCTGGGCCTAAACAGAGGGAGACTTGAAAAAACTAAGAGGGGAGGGCAAACAAATTGGGATGTAAAAGAATGCTGAATGAAGCCGTCCTGAAATGTGCCACAGTTAGTCAGAGGAACGCAGGGAGAGAAGGAAAAGGAAGAGAAAATTAAGAAATGGCACTGCTTTAATGCCAGACTTCCAGTGTGGATGGGAACAGCTCCAAAATGGCAACACTGTCACACGTTCCACAGATGCAGAAACGGAGGATTCTCCTGTATCATCGTATTCTCCTGTATCGTCGTATTCTCCTTATTTTTCATGAGACAGGCACATAAATACCTTAAAATAAGGTCAGTGTATCAGTACTCCAGCCTTAATTTAACATGTCCCTGATGGACAGGAGTCAAACACTCACACAATGTACATGCACGTAATGAGGTGTCTGGTCTTAAACCAACAGGACAAGGAATCACACTAATAAAAACCAATGATGTAGTGGGTCTATTTTCATCAATGTGGTCAAATTATTAATTGTTTAGAGCTATGCAATCAGAGCTGAAACACTTAGTTGATTAATCAGCAAGTCATTTACCACATTTGCTGGTTTCAGCTAAAAAAGTGAGAATATCCTACTTTTTTGTTTTATGTTAATGTAAACTAAATATATTTGGGTTTAGGTTTCTTGGTAAGACATCAAACAAGACACTTGAAGACAACTCTGGATCTAGAAAATGTTTTGGGGCACTTTTCACTAATTTCTGACACTTTAAAGACAAATACAAATAATTATAATTGATCATTTAAATAATCAGTGATTGCAGCCCAATATTTTCTTTTTTCTTCTTGTAAATGCTGTTTTAAAAACCACAAAGTGCCTAAATACTGGTGTAAATACTGGTTTCATTATAAAGACTACACAGTAAATGGGTTGTGCAGGTCTGTAGGTCGAGCACACAAGTCTCATCCATGTGAACTGTGGGTCTGTGTTGCAGAACTGACAGCAGGTGAGTGTGGGTCTAGAGAGTAATGTGGAGTATACCTCAGCGGAGGTATGAGATCAAAGACAGCTGAGGTGGAGTGTGAGTCCCAGAGACTTGGAGCTCGCTGATGGCTCTCCCAAAGGCAGTGTTGGTAGACAACTCTCTCCCTTCACTTTCATATCAGCCAAAGAGCCCCCCCAATCCCTCTGCACCAGCTCATAGGCTCCAAACACACACACACACACACACACAAGCAGTCACAGAGGGTTTGGCAGTGCTGCACCTCACCTACATCAACACTCCTGCACACAGACACACACACACACACACACACACACGCTGTTGCTCATCAAAAACAGATGCATCAAAAACACACAGCTGAATATTTTAGATTGTGAAAGGCTGAGTTTGGAAGAAACTCCTAGCCCAGCAAAAAACACTCACGCAACTCAAATACCAAGACAATATCACACCAAACAACACTGGAATGAGATGTCATAAACCTCACAGTGCTACAGAGTTTTCAACAAAAAAACTTCTCATAAACTCCCAACATGCACAGGCACAAAATGCCCCCCTGAAAATCCCCGGCATAAAGAGCAAGAAACAAGACAGTCTTTAAAAAGGCAGCCCCCTCAGGCCTGCCGACTTGATCGGGAAGAAGCCAAACATCTGGCTGTAGTTACTTGTTTCAGCTGTTTACAACCCCACCTCGAGTAAATCTGGGAGCTGTAAAGCCATTGCATAGGACAGCTCCTAAACAAACAAGCTCAACACTTGCCGGCTCGCTCACTCACTCATCTCCGCGTGCTAAAACAAACCAGAGCCGGGCTGGATAATACAGGGAAATAAATTTGTGAGCAGGAGGAGGCCTTAATTGGAGAGTTTGACGGATGCCTGAGGTTAATTGGGAAGCATGGAGAGCAGCTGGCTCCACGGTGGAAGTTGAGACAGGGATAATAAGTTCACCCTTTGCAGGAGAGACAGTTAGTGATGAATCAGATCAGAGGAACAGTGTACTGTAATCATCCGAACATCTCCCCTCCTCCACCCTGTTCTCCTGACAAGTAGAGACAAACTGGCTCCCAGCTACGCAATCTGGCACCTATCACACAGGACTGGCAGTCAGAGTAAAGAGCTCACCCGGCGACGGCTCACACGCAGACACTCTAACCCAGGATTCATTCAGCTAATCACTCACGCACAATCATTCTTACCTCTAGGATAAGGAACCTAGTTTATAAGTTCACTGGTCGATGTATGTAAATCTTTCCAACAGTGTGTGTACTAATGGCTTATTACCCCACGTTAGCTGGTTTGCATTGATCTCTATGCCAGAGGAGATGGGGAAACTGGAGCATTTCACTGCTCATATGCACCAAGCAGGACTATAATCACATCCCAGCTTGTTTCAATAACAGCAACATTAACATAAACCATTTCAAAAACACTAAAACCTTCACCCCCACTTGGTCCGTGCAAGAAGAAGAGGGAAAAACTTTCCTGGGTTACAGTGTAATCAGACCCATATGGGATGAGTCTTCATAACTTTTTGTGTCTCTCTGAAGTGCACAGATTTTGTTTTTCTCCACACATTCTGACTTTCTAAATGAGATTTTTTTTCCAGAGGACAAAATATTTAACCAGTATAAAGAGAAATAAAATGGTTTTCTCCAGAAACTAGTAGCTGTAAAGGGTTTAGGGATAACACCAAAGTCAGTTCCTTGTGCTGGGAGGGTGGTGGAGGGAGCATCTGGGGGCTATAGGAAACCCAGGTAGAGTCATAGGCAGTAATGGGAGGAGACAGGGACTTAGAGCGCCACACAAAAGCCAGGCTTTATAAATAATTCCAAAAGCTAACAGGATCCCTTGTATGTGTGAATCTGTGAAATACATTCACACATGAATGCACACACCTGCAGACATACACACACCCTGCCACCAGGGGGAATAGGTTATTCACCCTGCTCCACCGGGGCTGTTGAGAGTATGACCTGCCTGGATTGGTAAATTTGGGTGAATACCTTTTCTGCATACATGATGCAAAAAAGTAAACATGTTGGAAAAAACAGGAAGGTCCAATTGTCCAATTCAGGGAGACACACACTCGCTCATAATGCAGGGTAGCAAAGCGCACCAGAGACCTGTCTTGTAAATCTCTTTGTGAAAGCAGCTTTGGGGGGTAGACAGGGGCTTACATACTGAGCCCTGAGGTAGAGCTACAGACTCCACTCCTTCTAACCGCCCCCCCCCCAACAGCCTTTCTCCCTCTCCCACACACATACTCTGTGCTCTTATCTTCTGTCTTCCTCACTTTCCATCCACCTTTGCTCAGACAATGAGTTTGAGACAGAGCAGGCAAAGTGTTGAGGAGGGAAAAAGACTCCAGCACCTTTGACAAATGGAACCCTTAGTACTCCTGTGCCCACTAAGGGAGGCTTTACAATGTCGCACTCCACGCTCCACCTCCTCCAAGGGACGGCTACAACTTGCAAAGCCACATCTGGGAGAATATAATGAATTCTTTGGGATGGGTAACCTGGCTTTCTTCATGAATAAGATATATTTCTAAAGCATGTTGTCTCCTCTTAATAAAAACACCAGTCTGGCAGGAATAGCCAAAGCAGTTTTAGGGCCTCATGTACACGTTAATATGTTTCTCTATAAATTTTCCCAAGCCCACTTTTTTTCCAGGCCTGTCACTGCAAGGCCAGCCTTATAGCTGGTGAAGCTGGAGAAACCGTGATGACAAACCACTGGAGTCCTTCTCTTTCAAGGAACTCAAACTCCTGGATGCTCCCTCCTCTTCCCCACGCACCCTACCCCCCACACAACCCTGAAAGGAACTGGGCTTTGTCTGAGCAGCAAAGAAGAGAGGAATCCCCCCCCCCAACTCTACATCCCCACTCTAAACCCTGTTCTCCACTCCCTGTGGAGTATTGTTAAAACACAGCCCCCTCTCTTCCCGTGGCCCTGGCTCTTAAAACAGCGCACTTTGCATGAGAAAAAACGATTAGTCTTCAAATGCTGCACTGTCAAAAGAGGGCTCTTTCAGGTTGGGGTAGAAATTTGCTCAGACAGTAGAGTTCCCCTGTTGTTTTTCCAAGATGAGGCATTATTAGAGCCATGGGTCTGTTAGCATTCATTGCTCAAAAGAACACACTAGAGGTTTGTACGTGATGGCCGCCCTCCTCCTTCTCCAACTTGCCCCAGGTCCACACCAAACGGAAATGAAGGAGCAGACCATGGAAAGAGGTGCTCATCTCAACATATTTAGAGAGCGCAGTGAATGTCTAAGCCTGAGCTTCTTTCAGGTATTAACCTTGGGATTTACATTTGACACTGACCCAACTGACCTCCTCCTTGATCCCTACTCCAGGATGCGGCAAAATAGCAAAAAAGAAAAAAATAATACAGGCAGCATGAGACTGCAAACAAATGGGGTGCAGATTGTGAGCATTACTGCATGACAATACACAACTTCATCACTGGTGCAAGAACAGGACGTTTGTTTCAAAAATTCACAGTAAAGATGGTAGTTTTTTTTTGATGCTCAAATAACTTTGGAGGGAACAAAGTGCGACTGTACTGGTGTCTTGGAGTAGACAGAGCCTGACTCATGGCTTCACACACTGAGGAGCAGGGGTAAGTGACAGATCATTGTTCACAGCAAGCGGCCGGTTCATCTGTCCCCCCAGTCATCACCCTGAATGAGAAAGCACAGACCCCCTCATGGATGCCACAACCAGCTCTCATCAAAGCTGACAGTAGTGCCACATCTGCAATAACAGCACAGGCGCTCAACCTTACACACATCCCACAAGCAAATGGGCTCCAAACCAAAGCATCCCCCCACAGAGGGGATGAGCAGCAGTGTCATGCAGGCACGGCCTGTCCCGTTTCTCCTTAAGCATGTGAGAAAAGAAAAAGCACCCTCGGCATTTCCACATCCAAACTAAAAAATAGGCAAAAAAAAAAAAAATTTACCTGAGCATACAACAGGGTCTATATTAAATTGTTAACTTCACTGATTGTAAATTCAAATCACTTGATTAAAATTGTTTCCCTTTTTATGATCCTCACTCTGGACATCCAGCTGACCAGACTAATTGTCAGGTCCAGTTGGAGTTTCCAACAGGCCAAAGCCATGGAAAACAAACCAGCCCTCTCTCAGTCCCTGCTAAGGCAAGCCAAGTTCCCACTTCTTCCTCCTGTTTCTCATTGCTTCATACAAATGAAAAAAGTTGTTTCCATAAGCGCATGAGAGAAGTAAGAGGAGAAAACGAGACAAAATAAAAACTAAACATATGTTTGTGTATGAGTTAGAGAAGGCAAAACTGAGCACCAGACCTGTACATTCAAGCACGCATGCATGCATGCTTGCAAGAGCCCCAAGTGTATTAAGATCCCTGAATGTGAGTAATAGACATATCTAAAATTACAGTATGATATCTTGAGTCTCACACCCTCTTTCCCCCCACTGCGTGCCTTATCCAAAGACATCACCCGGCTTGAAAGGTGCCTTTAGCAGGCTCCTTGAAGCGGAGAGCGGCGGTCCCACTCTGGGACAATGATGGTTGAGGTGGAGGGGAGCTGGGGGAGCAGGAACACATAGCATATTAAATCTGCTGGCAGAGCTGGGTCGTCCGCACAGAGAGCCAGATCTGAGGCATGCCCTGAAGGGATGGCTGGGCCTGGGGATTAGGAGGCCAAGGAGAAGCCCTCACGCACCCGAAGAGCCCTTCTTGTCTCTGCTCACACGCAAATGCATCCAGACATTTTGACGCTCCATAGGTTTGCCATCTCAGCCCAACTTTTCATAGCACTCCTCCACACCTCGCACACACACACACACACACTTCCACCCGCTCTCATGCACAGCCTTTTTCCCCCTCGACCACTACCTCTGCCTGACTTGTCCTCTTTCTTTCCCCGCTGTGTCTGCATCATTTGATGTCAACATATCAAAGTACCAAATCATCAAAGTGAGAGATTTCTTTTGGGGGGCATCTATTCAACTGCACCAGTTACATGCAAGGGAGGCAACAGCTAATCATATCGCACAGGGAATCACTCCAAACTTTCACCAGTCTTGTGGACTCAGTGTGTTTTACAACAAACAATTAAAATTTGTAATAATTAACATTCCAAGAAACAAGACATTTTAGAAAAAGCATAAAATGGGGAAAAAAAACCCACCCAAGTAACAAAACCTGCAAAACAAAAAAACTAACAGTAAAATTACACTACAGTCCCTTTTATTTGAAGGACAATCAACTTCCTTTTCATTACCCTCCTACTAACAAAACATCGGCCACCTCGTTGATGGCTTCAGGTTGCAGCGTTAACAGCCCAACAACACAGCTCATTAGTGCCTCTTGCATACAGACCTGATGGCAGGTATTCTTCCTGCGGGGCGTAAAAGGCCTGAGGACAGAACCTGCCTTTAGCTGTGAATGCAGGGCCTTTAAAAAAGAAAAAAGAGAGGGTCATAACTCAAAAGCTAATAGCACGTCATCTCCATGCATTAACATGATAGCCCTTATTCTGCCAGGTCGCCGGGTCACAGGCGTCTTGAGCCAGCATCGCTATGCATCATTTTCCTTAAAGGAGTGCTTAAAGTTAAGCAGATAAAACAGCACCCTGCTGCTATCTGACGGGCCGACTCCTGCAGGGGGACTGTTATCCGCCTGCTCCTCACGCATGAAGCTGAGGAAGCAGAGCCGCAATGATACATCTTTGCTGGCTACAGCAAGCGAATGGCTCTGAGCTGTGCTTCTCATTCCAGGAGATTAGCATCTTGAACGCTGCTGCATTCATCACTGCTGCTGCATCATAATAAGACAGAGTCCTTTTCTTCCTGGTAAAGGCGCACCTGTTTGAAATCGGTATCACTTTGGCAATTAGTAGTAGTAACATCAATATTAAGTTTTCACCAGAACTATTCTTATATATTTATTAATGACAGTGAAAGATTTCATGATGTGAAGCTGTTTTATATGGTTTATTGTATATACATCTGACATCCCACTGATGTGTAAAAACAGAAAAGACTAATTCTCTGGAATATTAAACCCCTCAAAAAAATGTGACCTATTTCACTATCACTAAAATTTGCTCACACTTAATTTAAAACTGGTGGTTAACATCATTATAATGTCTGAACTTTGAAAATAAAATCACAATTTTGGCCTCCAATAATAATGATATAGAGGTACATTTATTGTGTTTTTATTTATCTGCAAATTTTTAAATACAGAGGGGAAAGTACAGACATCTTTATTTAGTTTCTATAAATAATTACAAATAAATCTCATGTTGTAAAATAGTAGGACTGAAATCTGCCTGAATAGTTTGTTCATGATTTTTGACAGTGTGTCATTTCCCATTTGCAAGGTCTGTGAAATATTGTTGTTATAATTAAAATAGGAAAAATAGTAAATAACAGTTTATGAGCCCCTTTTTTATGTTAATAAAAAACTGTAACTAAGACCTGAAAAATAAAACTGCTCAAACCCAAATCCACAGCCAAGATGAACGATGGAACTGGCTCGTGCAAATAGCTAAAGGAGAAATTTTTATCTGTGTGAACTTGTGTTGTTAAACATCTTATTTGGTGTGTTCAGCCACTGCTCCATCTCAAGGCAGCCAGTCCCCCGTTAATAATTTGTCAAGTGTCTGAAAAGATTTGAGCTGCACCGCATGGCTGAGCACCTCGGACCCTCGTCGTCTGTATGAAACCCAAGAGCAGACAAGCAGATAAAATGTGGAGCAGCTGGCGAGAACAGGAGGGAAAGTTTCAAACAAATATCTGCACATGTGGAGGCTGGGGGGGCTCTCAGACCATTTCATGTCCTGGACCCCCAAAATGAACACACAGACCTCTGTTAGAGACTTTTTCACTCTGCATGATGTTTTTAACGTTAATTTTGTTTTTACATGAATGACTATTTCTAGGAAAAGGACAAAGCTGCAATTGTATTAGTCATTCTTATCTACTCCATTATGCTAATTCCTGTTAATTCTAATAAAATAAATTATTACAGATTTATACTTTTTTTTTCTTTTAGCTTGGGGCCCATTAAAACTCCCCACATGGCCCCCTGCCAGGCCACAGACCCCGCTGTAATGGGCTTAAATTTCTCTGAGCACATGCCTTTAAACACGTTATGATCTACTGATGTAGAATGTTTCATTCTTATTTGAGCCAGATAATTTAAAAACTTTCCAAACAAATAAAAATGTAAACAAAACTGATCATTATAGATCTGAATTTCATCTCTGGTTTGTAGAAACACTAAGACTTGATTCTGCACAAAAATAAAAAGAAGTGTCCTACAAACAAAATTATTTCACCTCAGTGGCAAAATGTCCTTTTCACTAATGCAACATTTTTTATTTAATGTTACATTTTTTTGCTGTGCTAATATTTCTTGTTAAAATCGTGTGTGTGTGTGTGTGTGTGTGTCAAAAAAAGGCCTCAAATTGACTTTCGCCTGTTGTTTGGATGTTGGAAAATTCAAAGTCATGAAAAAATGTTTAAGTGGCATAAAAACTGTAAAAAATCAAATATGTCTAAATGTTAAAGGTCAAAGCGAGGGTCAGCCACAGGCTTGGCTGTATTTAAAACATATGAAAGTGTCTGAGCTTACCCCTGAATCCTCTCACTAACGTTTTGAGTGAGTCTGCCTAAATCTAAGAGGATAAACGGAATCAATAATAGATGTTGAAATATGATCACACATAAATATGCATGTCTGCCCCCACCCCACGCCCCCACGTTTCTTTAGGCATAGGTCCAGTAAAGTTTCGTGTCTGAAGAAGCTCACCAAGTTTCATTTCAAAACTCCCAACAGTATACACGTCTTTTCTCTGACTTATAACACACTGAAGCTCCAAAAACAACTTTTTCCATTAATACCAAACTTTATGCAGCTACAGTCTAGTTTGCAAACGCACACGTGTGTCGGATACTTGTTAAGTGTGCCACCGGGGGCTTCTAACAACCTCCACTTATTTCACAGAGAATAAATCACACCCAGTCCAAGTGGAACACAGCCTGTGGTGCTTTTTCGACTGTTTTGGGATCCCAGATGCGAAGCTTTCTTCTTTGTTTAAAGAAATCTACGAGTGTTGATGTAGTTAATACACTTCATGTCTACATCTGGACGTATGGAATTCCACCGTTTTGAAATGTGAAACCTGCGCTGCTTCCAAAGTCTGACTGACTTTCCAAATTTCAAAACTAGACAAATAAGCGCAACAAGGTCTGATGACTATGCCGCCAGTGTGAATTTCTAATAAAGTACTTACTTTTCTCTGGGTGGTTTCCCCTGTAGTTCTTGGCTTTTTAATCTTCTTAGAAAAAGATGTTTTGTCGTCTTTCTTCTCCTTCTCTTCCTAAGTTGCAGATGTGCCTTTGGAGTTGCCTGGGACCTTTTTTACGCTGCAACTCCAACTCCAAAGCGGCGCTGCCTGAGTTTTTCCTCTTGTCTGTCTTTCTCCTCCTTCTCGCAGTTTGCTGAGTTCGACCACCGCCGGACAAACACCATGAGGCTGCCGATAATATCTGCCGATAGCAGATCACGGATGTGCGTAAAAACAACACAAACGTAAGAGAAAAGCATGAAGAGTAGTTACATTTTGTGCGCTTTTTCGAGGAGAAGAGAGGACGAAGTGTAGGACTCCAGTTGCTCCTTCCCTCTCTTGACTCCTCCCTTCAGATCGCTCCCTCCTTTACTTACTGCCTCCCTCCTTTTTCATTTGTGTATCTTTCTTTCTTTCAGTTAGCATTTTGGACACTTACCCTGGGAACTGCTACTGTAACATTATAACTAAGGAACCATAAGACAACATCAAACTCAGTTCTATTTCTCACAGGCCTTGTTAAAATATATAGAAGTACAAAACTAACCCTGGTTAAGCAAGAGTTGGTCCATTTTTAGGAAAACACTTAAGTAAATGTATGATTTTACTGAGAAGAGTGTCAGTGTTTTTGGTTTGTGGTTATTTTCTTGCTTGTGTGTCTGTGTAACTTGACTCTGAGTGTTTGACAGCATGTGGCTTTGCAGTGGACCATTACATGGACTGGGGCTATTCTGTCCTGTTGGTCATAAAGCTGAAAGGTCCAGTGTAACATCACTTAGAACTGCCAGTCAGTTTAAAAAATATGTTGTTTTGTGTACATTTACACAAATCCATATAATTAAAATTATAGGACATATGTGTAATTAAAAGTCAGCTTTCACTGATGAGTTAAAATGAATACACTGAATTTTAATTACATAGCTAAAATAAAAATCCTGCATCACATAATTGTTTGGATGAATTTGCTTGTAAGATTCATAATTGCAGGGAAATATGTTGATTTGTTTTATAATTATGATTTATGAGTAATTAACTTAAACACTAAACTATTTGTTAACTGCTTTTATCCACTCAATTTATCCACCTTTTAAAAAAAATTACATTACTGAGCATTTTGCCTCACCTAAATTAGTCTCCTGGGTTTAACGTTCACAGTGATACCTAATCCTGCAGTAAAGAAGAAGCAAGCCTTCCTGAAGGGTTAAGTATAATCAATATACAGGGAAATGATGTGGTAAGAGAGGTCTTTAGGGTGCTGTTTCAATCAATGAAGAGGTGGGCGATTGAAGAGGAAAATCGCCAGTTAATCATTTAATGAGGATTTGAATGTTTGTGTGTGGTCGAGAGGTCAAGTCCATCAAGCCACAGTTGGAGTACTTATCCTTAATGTGGCACACGTCCACTCAGCTACTGTGGCAATTAAAGAAATCTGACATTTAAAGGAATTTTCTGCTTCAAAAAAGAGACTTCAAATCACTTTTTTGGTGCAAATTATGCTGATTAAATATGCACTGACTAATTACTGCCAAAATCCATCAGCTGTTCCGCCACAGCTGTCAACATCTGTGTCATCAATAAACGGCCAAATGATTCATTTTGATTTTGTCAGAATATAAAGATGGATTTTGGATGTCGAAATTGAGCAATTTCACAAATCTGCAAACTATGGTTTGGCATTAACTCAAATTTCATCTCATTTAATCAATACATCTACAGATGCAGGAAGTTTTTGCACAACTATTTTCCACAGAATGTCAGAATAAAAATGTGTTTTCATATAAAATTATTTTTGGAAATACTCACATAATAAATAGGTTAAATAACAAACAGAAATGCTACAAAGTCACAAAGGTTGAATTTTTGCTGTAATATAAAGCAGCATCAGATGCCTGTGTCCATGACAAACAGGAAGTCGGGCTGAGAGAGAGGAGACAGTCAAAGGAGTTCTGTAAGACACAACTAATTCTCCTGTCAGTTTGTCAGGTGGTGCTCATCTGGCCTGGACTACACAGAGATAAAGTCCTTGTTATGAATCTCTCAAAGAGAATCCGATGAACGTGGAGGTGGGTGTGGGGGAGGGGGACAAAGGGTGGGTAGGTAGGGAAGAGGTGGAGGAGAACAAGAGGGTGGGGGGGTGCACACAGGCATCAGTAGGGTTAGCGGCTCCCGAAAGTATTTCATCAAAGAGGGCCAAGATCCTGGGGATTGAGATTCTGCCTGGAGGCAAGTAACCAATGGTCTCCCAAGAACATATTCCAAAGTAGGACTCGCAGAGCCAAAGCACACATCAAAAGCATCTCTGTAGCCAAAGCGATTCTGGAGGAGAAAGAAAGGGGTCCGGGTCCCTTCTTGGCCCCCTTTAAGCACCAGATCTCACCCCAATTAAGAAGGAACTACTGTTTGTTCCAGACCCTTAGATCTACAGACAGGGAGGTGCACTCGCTAAGGTAGACACTCCAGCATGCTCACAAACACACACATACACGATAGCCAATCTCAAGCATGCACACACATGTTGTCATTATTCCTCACAGCAGAAACAAGTTTATGAAAGAAATGTTGCATGATCAAGATCAGCATCTGTGTCTTGTGCCTATTTTTCAAATCACTACCAAACAACAGAGCATGTTTCCAGTTTCAGCCTTGTTCTTACTAAAATAATATGTAGCACTGTGTGTCCACACGCTGTACTGTACGTTACACAAGAAACAGTAAATCAATACTTGGCAGAATGTTGTGTAGGCATTTGGATTTTTGCTTTTACTTCTTCGCCGCTGGACAGATGTCACTGTGAAATGGATCTGGCAGAATAAGCATATTATATCCACATAGATGTGAGTGCTGTAAATGTAATGGCTGCATGAACAGGGGAATGACAGAGGCTCTTAGGTTTTTCACAGTAGAGAAGCTATATTTTAAGATAGATAAATATTTGAGATGCTATATCTTCAGATAGCAACACACAGTGGCTGAAGAAGTGTTTATGTCTCTTAATAAAGTAAAAATAGCATTAGGATGTAAAGAACAATAATAAAGTCAATTTTACACAAGTATTAGCAACAAAATGTACCGAAGGTTATAGAATATATTGCTGTAATATTGTTGTTTGTAAGCAGTACTTTGTTGTGATCGTTTTGACTGTTACTACTGCACCGTTGGGTTCATCCAATAACAATCTGCCGTACCACGTATTTATTATAATATTGTTATATAAAATCATGATCTGTACAGTAACTACAAATGACACAAAAGTAATTGAGTAGAAGAATAAGAAACCAAACATTTTAAGTGCTGTAAACTACAATTAGCAAATTGTATAAAACTCATTTTGTAATATACCACAAACGTCATATTCAAGAGGTCCAAGGCAGTTATAACGAACGCTGTAACAAATTACTTTAACACTACCTGATCATGGTGGACAGTGACAAGAGGCTGTGATATAAAATATAAGGCTTGGTGTTTCCTTTCTGTGTCAGCACTGTTGCTATTTAATAAAGACTTTAACAGATTCAGTCAAAGCTTTTGTTATAGGTCTTAATTTTAGGGCTACAGGTGGCAGATATGTGGACCAACAAATGACTGCAGCCACCTGACACTGGGCCTGTTTGCCAGGGATCTGAAATTTGGGCCAGATAAACCCACCAAAAAGGATCGTGACCTCCGCTCCAGTGTCAGCAGTGTATTAGAGCTGTGGACCTGAGTTTATATAGTCTCCTTCTGCCTCTTCCCTCTTTTTAATGCTTGATTTTCCTCACCTCTTTCTTTCTTCTCCAACGTACAGTACCTGTACACACTTGTACAATCAGGACACTAAACACACCACTCCCCTTTCCTCCTCCGAACATCCCTCCTCCCCGCTGCCAGATGGATCGGGTGGCTTGAGTGGGCCATTAGCGTGAATGACTGATAAGACTCTCAGCCCCCAATCATCACAAAAAGGATATTTGCAGTTATTTTGAATCTGTCAGAAATAATAAAAGCAAAACTATATCCCCTTCCACTATTATTTTAGCAGTTTCCCCATGATAATATCCTGTGGGATTTCATGTGGATTCCAAATAACGACATAATAAAACCACCACGCCTGCACCCCCTTATCAGGCTGGATTAAAAGCGAATAATGGAACAGAGAGGGTTTGGAGACTTGTGTGGTATGAATATGATTATCTAATGGACTCCAACGGCAAGGCATGTTAATTCCACTTTAACGCGAGACCTTTCCCAGACTATCTCCTGCCCCTGGCTGCTCCCGAGACCCCTCCCCCCACAACCCGTCACTCTGCCTCTTTTTCCTCTTCCTTTAAGTTCAAATAATCGTTCTGCTTTTTTCCCCCACAGAACGTATTATGCCTGCCATCTATCTCTGTGTTTGAATGTGAGCATGGGAGAGTGATAAATCCCCCCCCATCTAATTGGAGTGTGTTGGCCTCTTAACTTTCAGACAAAGTACTCTAGGCTATTAGCAGTATTCACTTTTTTTTTTTCTGGCTCAGAGATCATTGTTGTTTGAAGAATGCGGGTCACTTTCAAACAAATGAACTTCCTGAGCGCCCAGCTGAAGTCATGTTACATGGTCTGATACTGGGCTTTGAATGTGAATACTGAGCCAAGAAACATCACTGTGCAGAAAATAGTTGGAAAGTAACTAAGTACAGTTACTCAGTACTGTACATAAGTACAGTTTTGAGGTATCTCTACTTTACTTGTTACGCATTAGATTAATTTGATAACTTTAGTGACTAGTTACTTTTCAGACTGAGATAATTAACCAAAATACAGTATGATCCCTGGTGGGAAATGCACAAGCTACCCAGTAGTATATAAAGTCCTTCAAACTGTACAGTAAGTATATATGGTAGTTAACATTAGCCTCACCTGTACAGGCTGCAACATTAAATGTGATGTACACAATAAGGCATCAGTAATCAAATAATATGTATATTAATGTATCGTTTTGATGCTAATACTTTTGTACTTTTACTTAACTACCATTTTGAATGCAGGACCTTTACTTGTAACAGAGTATTTTTACACTGTGCTATTGCTGCTTTTACGTAAGTAAACAATCTGAGTATTTCTTCCACCACTGGTGAAAAATCCCCAGCTGTTTTAAACATGTGCAATACATTTTCCAGTGTTAATAAGCGTTAAAGTCTTTGCATCAAATAAACTCTCAGAAGTGTGGACTTTTTTAATTAACACTGATGATTTGTCAGGGTGGCTTTCTCCAGTTACATGTGTTAACTATAAAACATGCACATTTATAACTATTGCACCTTTGTTTCAAGGGCAAACAATTACCCACCCAACACCAAATAAAGATTTAAGTCATGTGCAGACTTTGCTGTCAAACTGTAAACATGATGTCAGGCACATCGGTTATGTGTGTATTTTGTTATCGATGTTGACTGTTTAAACATACCTCTGTTTTTGATCAGCAAAGTCCCAGACCAATTCAAGCCTGGATTGGGGGGGTCATCATTAGGCCCATTAGGGCCAATAAGACTCCTTGAGCCGTAAAGTCAAGTCCATTCTCATCTACCAAGGCACGGAGCAGTGAATCAGCACGCACATCCTGAGAGCAGACCGAGCTCCCACAGGAGTCAGTTAAAAAAAAGCATCAATATTTCATCAAACTACTCTCTTTCTGGTCCAGATCAAAGCCTCGACTCCCACAGTCCTACAGGTAGAGATGGCTCTTTTGTTTTTGCTCCTCAGGTAGAGCAGCAGTCAGACTCTGTTCGCTTTTGGAAGCCTTGCAACACTCAGCCCATCCATCTCACAGCTTACTGCCTCGGTTTTGGAAGACGAGGTAAAAGGAAGATTTGAGACTGTGAGGGTGAAAACATACTCCAGAGATGTCTAGAGATTGAACTTCTTGGCCTTAGAGTACCCTATTATTTCCTGTTTTTTTCCAGGTTGGGCCACAGAGAGACTAATGGTGAAAGCAAACTGAGGGTGTTGTAAATCATCTCTGAAAGACTGTTGCAAACAAACCCCATTCCTCACCATCGGCCACATCGTTATCATTATTACTAATTTAATATTATTTGCGGCCTTCTATGATTGGGTCCATCTGAAGTCCCTGTCATGACAGCAGTCGACTATGGGCAAGGCTTTTTCAGCATGGTCCAGTGTTTTATAGGTGAGGTGGAAGTGTCCTTGGGTGAGACACTGAACCCCTAGTTGCCCCTGGTGGCCAGGCAGCAACCAGCAACGCTGCCATCAGTAAGAAATTTCCCCATGGGTGTTAATAAAGTATAAAAAAAATGTTCTAATTACTCTAAAAATAGGAGGAAACTTTAAAGTATGCCACACTGCTAATTACATTTACTCAAAGAGTAGTGTAAATTGGTACTTATTACAGCAAAGCGTTTAATTTATTAAC
This sequence comes from Monopterus albus, assembly GCF_001952655.1. NCBI lineage: Eukaryota > Metazoa > Chordata > Actinopteri > Synbranchiformes > Synbranchidae > Monopterus > Monopterus albus. Next base: position 551,551 of record NW_018128070.1, read on the forward strand.
AATACAGTTTACAATTCTGACTAAAACTTGGATTTAAATGGAGAAAATATCACTAGAAATCAGAAACTGCTTAAAAGCTCAACACAATTACCTAAAATCTAATAATTAAATCAATATCTTGTCTTTATTGGCCCTGTTATTAATACAAAATTACTTTTGTTCTTTACTTCCTAGGAAAATGTCTACAAAAGTGCTACCAAAATGGGCCCAACAATTTTAAGTCTTCATGCATGAATATGAGACATATCGGTAATGTAAGTGAAGAGGAATTCATAAGATTAAGGCATGTGATCCCTCATGTATGACAGCCGTGTCATTATAAACTAAGAATGCCTGCTCTTTTAATCTGCCTTCATATGTGCAAGTGCTTTGTGTTTATAATTATAGGTCTGTAAATGCATTTCCTACCCTTACAACAGTTTTTTGCTGTCCCTGAACACACCGGGCCTCTACTCTTCTCATCATCGGCGTCAATCTGTGGCTGTCACTCGGAGCCGGACAGTGACTAACGACATTCCCAGTCAGTCAAACACTTATCACCACACAGGTAACACACAGGCCTGAAAATGACTGACATGAAATGGAAACGTCTCTCATTCTGTGGGACCAGGAGCTGAAGTGAAATATTAGCTGTGGAAGAGATGGCGGATGATAAGAGGCTGGAATTGTGGAGGTCCGAGTTCTATTACATTTCTTTTTTATGCCAAGGCGTGGTGTGAAGATCCAGTTCACTAGATATAGGATGGCTTTCCTTATCAATTTCCTCTCTTATATGCATGAATTTAAACCTTACCTTTGTGCTACTGTTACTTTACTGACCCTAATGTTCATGTTGCAGTATTTGTGAATTGCTAAACTAAATGCTGCTTAAAGCCAGCGAGTCATTGTTGCTATAAGCCATTGTCCCTGAGGCTTACTGTGGTCCACAGCGCCAGATCGAAGGTCACTTGAAGCCAGACTGCAGCCTGCTCGATGTCAATGGGTCACATATGCTTACTGTCTCACCTATTACTCATAGACTCTACTGTGTACTCCCTTTACCTCTCGTTTCCTTTCCTCACACATCTCCTTCATGCACATATACAATTCCCTCTGTGCAGAAAGATGGATGGGATGTTCCCAAACCACAGGTGCTGTTCTACTTGTGAGTCTTTCACATTCTCCCCTACACAGCTCAGGTCTGCTCAGTTTTTTACTTTTTACTGTTTTCCCCAGTGGTGATTACTGCAGTACTTCAGAGTTGTGGGCTAATGAGGAACATGGAATTAGTAGTGCAGTATACAATCAATCTGCCTGTCTATTAGCAGCTCTTTGGGAATGAGATACTTTTTTAAGAATATGACAAACCCCATGAACTTGAAACATTTTGTCCAGCGCTGGTCCTCCAAACATGGCCTCCCATCCAGATCGCCACTAGATGGGGCTTGTTTCCAACTTCTGTGTTTGCTGGTAGCTCTCACTGAATCCCAGACCTGAAGCTTATTCTGCTGTGCAAGCTATGCCACCTTGTGGTTGATATTGTCATTAACCTCTTATAAAATAAATGAAAGTTTACACTGTGTTCTACCACAGAAACAGTCTGGTTGAAGCTGTTTATCCAAACTGGTATATGGACAAAATAACAACATATATAAGGCCTGTACTCCAAGAGCTACTCCTGCCGTTACCAGGACACACAGTACATGGAGAAACTGTGGTGTAGTTCAACTAATTTGGAAAAACATAAAACTACAATTCCATTGCATCTTTCCACATTTTTGTGTTTATGAGGAAAATTAACTCAAAAATGGGATTCCATGTGATTCACTTACTTTATATTTCCACTGCACTACACTGTACTTTTGATACCTTAAGAACATTTTACTGATAACAGTTCAGTATTTTTTACTAAAGTTAAATTGTTTTTGAATATTTTTACATGGTTGTATTGGCTTTTCACCGGCCTAATACAGTTGTAAGAAGGTACTGTGATTGAGAGTGCCTGAAAACTAAAGATAAATCAAGCAAAAATCTAAAAACTGACAGACTGAAGATTGAAGATCTGGTGTTTATTGCCCTAAGTGATAAAAGTGTGAATGTAATCTTACCTGACAAATGAACAAAAGAAAAGTACACAGAGCCTAAATGTTAATCCATAAATGCATATGCAGGAGCCAAGGATCTAACGCAGACTGCATTTTCTGATTCCCTTGACAGGGTACGTAAAAGGGATATTTGACTTTGAGCTTACATCAAATAAAAAGGTTGGAAACCATTGGTTTAAGGCAACTTAATACAATAGTTGTACAAAACTTACTGCCTTAATGAAGCTTTAGATGTCCATTGTTTGTTGAGATAAAAGTGAGGCTATAGCCTGTTTGGTGTTTGTTGTGTCAGATTGTGACAACCCCTTGTGTAAAACATGGGGCCCACAAGAATCATTTTTGCTGTTTGTTTCTCATATTGTTATAATCAAAATGCACTTGTGTAGGATCAAGGACATGGCTAATTCCCAGAGCTAAATTCTCATCTAATATCTTATCTGACTCTCTTATAGTATGTATTAGTGAGATATATGAAATTTTGCTATAGGATATGACACATTTTGTTGTTTCTCCTTTTTAAGATAGCGTGTAAGCACTTCTCCTTGATATACTTAAGATGAAGTGAGTGACTTTTTCACCACCACTCTAGAAATACCTACTTTATATTATGTTAACACACCAGAATCAAAGCAAGGCTTATAAGTTAGGCTACAATAAACAAATCCATTCAGAGCTACACTGAGCAGTGTATCGCCATTAATGCTCTTTTGTTAAGAAAAATTCAAAACATCTGCCATGGACCATGAGAGAATCCACAGTGAAGCCTCAGCTCTGCATGTTGTTATTGACTTGACTGATGGTTTCCTGTCGTGAGAGAAAAAGGCATGCTCAAAGAAGAGAAATAAAACAATGTGTCTGTGGTCTCACCTGAATTTAGCAGGTAGGCTGCAGTAGTCTGGGGCCAACCTCAGTGACCACAATAACACCCTGGGGTTTTTTCTTTACAGTCGATGTGCGAGACTGTAAATACAAGCACTTTGTGATGTTTTTCTCTTTTTCTTCCTCCATCAATCTTTTCTTTCTATAGCTCAAAGTGTCAGTACAGTAACATTTGACAGAGAAGGAACTTTAGTTTGATTTCCATATCTAAACCAAACCAAGCTGAACATCTTAAAGCTACACTATGTACAAACTTAAGGTAGCGCTAGCATGAAGCTCCAAATCAAGTCACTCTGTTTCACTTGGCACTCCCCGCTCTACTATGCTCTTCTAAGATCTGCTATGATCTGCTACAATCTGCTAATCTCTGCCCAGCTCCACTACTGATCAAGCAGAAATCATTGAAAATCTCTGATTGGTCAGAGAGGACAGTTTCACTCAAAACCTTTTAGAAGCTATTATCTCTGCACTGCTGCCAGTGCTGTTCAGTGAGTCTGGGACACAGGAGGCTTTGACAGTGCATATTGTAACTGTTACATACTGTAACTTTAATCTAATGAGCACACAGGCATGCTGTTAAATGTGGGTCCTTGATATTTTAATGTATAAATATGGAGCGGACGGTGTTTCCTCTGCTTCAGGAAGATAACACAGATAGAACCAACTTTACATTTTTGTCTGATCCCTGATTTCAGGTTTATATTATATTGATAGCAGCAGTTTCAGTTTGGTGGTGTCAAGAGAAGGAGAAGGTAGGCCACCAGCCCATCATTTAGACTTGCATGGCTTTGATGTGCTCAGTGTTTGGTGACACAGGCCAAACAAGTGAAAGTCCTCTCAATTTTAGATTGAATTTCATGCAGATTGTGTGATTTTTTTTTTACTAAAAAACCTATACATCCAAGTATTCAGAGTGCAGTTTTTAGGAGTCGGAATCAGAAATCATGTGTGTCAGAGTAAAGCTGAAGAAGAAGAGACTGACACCTGAGTCTGAGCCAATGTGGGGAATTTTTATATGCCACTTTTAATGGGCATCTGTTAACATCCACAGTGAAACTGCCAAGTCATAGCCACAGACAGACTATTTTCAATAGCTGAAGAGTGTCGGCACAGACAATGGCACACTTTACACAGGATGATGTCTAGTCATTTGTGGATTGACTAGCCAAGTGCAAGTCTTTCCCACCACAGCATGTACATAACACCAGCGAAAGCACATGAATACTTTCCCATAATATAATAGATAGTATTATAATTTGTTTATCTCATCACTTAGTCCTGCATTCATTTACAGTATGTACTTGAGCAGATGCACCTGCTCCCCACTTGTTTTTGTTCTGCATGAATAGAATAGCAATGAAGAAAGCTGCAGCATGCTTCAGATTTTTCTAACTTTTTAATTATTGTTTTGTACATGAAAATAAAAAATACCATTTTTATTCACTTATTGCAGCACACAACAAATATATGATGAATTGAAATAGAAAAAACACACACACAAATACAACCATATTTACACACATTTACAGTTTATACAACTAGTTCCAGAAAAATCATGCTTGCCACTGTATATGGATATAAACTCCTTAAAGCTGAAAATGTCATTGCTGCTCTGCTAGTAGCAAGTATCGCATAGGAAACAACATGAAAAATAAGATCATATTAAACTAGGCTCAGGTGTCATATTTCAGTGTCTGACATTACAGAAGGACGTTTGGGAACTGCTTGTATTTTACTGAGCCCTCCTTTGCCACCAACACACATCTTCACAATCCTCAGGAGGTCTTGTCGGAACCGCACTCCAATGAAGACATACAAGATTGGGTTCAGGCACGCATGGGTAAACGCCAGGCTCTTGGCTACCTGTCCAGCTATATCAAAACCTATTGCAGTTTTACAGTCTGTGATAGTAATCTCAGTTGCCTGCATGGCTTCCACTATCAGCAGGCTATTGTAAGGCAGCTGAGAAAGGACAAACACAAACACCACAGCAAAGATGACACGTAGGGCCTTGTGCTTTTCAAAAGTCTTGGCCTGAAGAAGTGTGCGAATGATGACAGAGTAACAGAAGATCATAATTAGTAGAGGAAGGCAGAAGCCCATGCAGATCTGCAGGGACAGCACCAGGATCTTAGTCGAGTTGTTTGTATTGTTCGAGTAGACCATGACACAGAAAGATGTTCCTGTTTGATTCGGCTTCACCTCAGCAAAGATAAACTCAGGGAGGGCCAGGAGAGTGGAGACAACCCAGACAGCTAAGCAGACAAGTTTGCTGTAGAACAATCTCTTTTTTTTCAGGTTCTGGGCCCTGATAACTTGTACAATAGCAATGTAGCGGTCCACGCTAATGCATGTGAGCAGGAGCATGCTGCTGAAAAAGTTAATCTTGTAGACAGCGGACACCATTTTGCAGAGAGAAACACCAAAGTTCCAGCCCTTGATAGCATCGACAGCCCTGAATGGCAGCATGCACAGGAAGAGGAGATCAGCCACAGCCAGGTTTAAGAGGTACACGTCGGTCATTGTTTTCATACGGTTGTGTACAGTAGTATAGATCCAAACCACCATCAGGTTACCAACAGCACCCAGGATGAAGATGATCCAGAAGAGAGGGGGTTCATATTGCCCACGAAATTCCCTGACCCAGCTTTTCTCACACATTCCTGTGCTTTCAGTTGGCCCTGTATCAAAGCCTGAGTAGTCAGAAGTGTCCTGAATTTAAAAATAAAAAAAAAACAGATTATCTAATGCATCATAAAGAAGGTTGTGTGCAACAGACATGCTACCTCTTTTTTTCTCCATTTTCATTTCCTGTCAGGCGTTTGGTATTTTTTTGTCCTTGTTACCAACTCGCTAACTGCTTTCAGGGTTTCATAACATAACATTGTGGGAATGCAGTGATGTGACATCAAACGCTGTGTGTGACGTAAAAGCTAACCAGAGTGTGTTCAAAAAAACTGCTGGCAGGTGCAGGTGTTGAATTTGTGCTAGCAAAACCACACTACTGCATAACTTCCTGCTGCTATCCAAGCACGAGAGGGGTAAACGATCCTGAGGGGGCTCCAGAAAGAGGACGATGGCACGACTCAGTACCCCAGAAGCAGCAGTTTAGATGTAGGTCACAGATAAATAGATGTAGGGCAGAGATAAACACTGAGGTGATGCCAGGGCTCAGGTTTGCACAAACAATGAAAAATTTGCTCTTGATATTGTTGTGAGTCTGAATGTGATGCTTGAATATCCTATAGATGTCTGCTTCAGATAAATCTACTGTACCAGGATCATGACATTATCCAGAGAGAAGTAAATGCTACAGGTTAAACAGTTAACAACAAATAAAGGACACAAAAATATATCCTGTTTAGTAAGGAGTATGTGTGCATAGACTGATTTAAAGTGTACTCTAAAATTATACTTTAGATACTGCACCATAAACACTAAAAATGTGGAAGATTTTTTTAGTGCCACCTCATTTTTGCTACTCAGTCATACAAAACATCAACAAAAATAAATAAAGACAATGACATTTTCTGTTATTTTTCACAGCTGTGATGCTACAGACAGTATCTTAAAGTAGTACTTACAAATTCAGGATAATCGGTTATGGTCGTAAAAGTTGATAACGGCTCATCCATGTTGTCTACAAAGAAACAGAGGATATTAACATAAGACCACACATCAAAACTTTGAAACCTATAAAAACAATAAACCATAAATAAACATAACATATGGTGAAAATTAAGCTTAAAGGTTGAATAAATTAAACATGCTGTAAAACCTCTACAAATTAGTGCAGTAAATCACTTACCCCCTTGGTGATGAATCTCTCAGTGACAGTTCTACGTCTATGTCTGGGTAGTGCAGCTACCTTTACCAACAAGTCTCATCTTCTATTGCTTATATGGTTTCCCTTTCACCACAGGACGACGTGCTCATGCGTATCATTCCACGCTCTCTCAACCTGCAGAAAAAGAACCACACACAATCCCTCTGTGCAACACATTTGTCTCAGCTAAACTGAAAGATGACTGGTTTCAAAGTATAACCTCTGAGCAGTGACAACAGCGAGATAGTTTCACAGGGAAGCTGTGACTGCACCATTGAAGTGTGACCATCAGGCTTGAAGCAAAACAATACACCCACATTCACTCCACAGCCGATTAAGTTTCAAGTGAAAACCCTTTTCTTGGACACATTTTGTGCATACAGGTGTGTACACAAAATGTACTCTCTACAGATGAGTGATGTGTGAAACTGAAAACCATGAGGAGAGGTTAAAGCTTAAAACTTGAGGAGACAGTCACTGTTAAAAGTAGACCCTAACATGTCTACCCCATGTAACCATCATCTTTCTTGTTAAATGTCCTGCTGATGAATAAATAAGTGTACCAGCAGTGCCTTGGACCTCTTAGAAAGACAACATCTCTTTCACTGTAACATAAAGTGATGTTAGCCCTGGTAAAGTTTATTCAAAGGAACAGGACAATTTGTTAGCAAATAGGCCAAATTTCTTTCTAGCTGAGAGTTGTATAAAAAGCCTGATACTCTCATGTCAGTAAGTAAGCTGGAGCCAGGAGATGGTTAGCTTAGCATACAGACTCAAGGTAGAGAAGTCCATCAAGTTACTGCACTATGGTTTTTTATGGATTAACCCAAAATGATGGGATGTTTATTAGTCAGCCTCAGTTACCAGAAGGTGATTTTTTTTTCACACCTTTGGACTAACCTAGGCTGTCTGCTTCCCTGTTTCCAGTGTTTATGCTAGGCTAACCGGCTAGCTAGTCTTTTTATGTACAGGAGGATAAGTGATTACATATTCTGTAAAATGTCAAACAAAGCATTTCACTGGAACTGAGCTAGTTTTATCCTTGTTAGCACTGACTCACTGCACAATAAACACCAACACCTGCTGCTACCAAGGTACAAGGTTTTAATGTGATGTTTTCTAAAACAAACAAACAAAAAACAATAGTAACATTTCATAATACAATTTTACTTAACTGCTTTTCCATGCTCTTTAATTACACTGTAAGGGCATGGTAAAAATCATTTTCCCCAGTTTTCAATTTGTCTTCACTACTGTACCCTGTAAGTAGTCAGTATTTACAAAAATACTTGAAAGTACCATGTATTTCCTCTAAAATCCCCAGTTGTTACTCCCTTGTCTGCATAGACTTGTTTTCTACTACTGTAAGTACCAAGTATCTTATATATTTTATCAGTTTATGATTCATAAAGTAAAACTGTACTGTAAATCACAGACTGTTATGAAGTGTTACCACCTGAAAACAAGGATTGACAATGATCAATGGCCATTACCCATAGGATATTAATGAAATGCCAAATAAGTCACATCACTGACCAAAATGGAACAAAACATGCTAAAGTAGAAAGCCCCTGTCATACCAACTTCTTCATCTCAATCTAAAAAAACAGCCAATTGGTCTTATGAAAGAGGTCTGACTACTTTATGACGTTAGGGAAGTAATATATACTGATCAGCAAGTCTGAGGTTACAAAGTCACAGTGACAGTTTGACATGTTATTTATTCAAGAGAATTCAGGTTTCTCATTGTGTCTCAGTATAAGTCTAGCTGTGGCTTTTGATAAGTTTCTCTTATAAGACAGAGTGACTTTTCACAGTTTCACTTCACCGCATGGTTTAACATTTCAGTCCTAGTATAACATGTTGGAGGATGAGTGTGCGTGCAATCAGCTCTTGAGCTTTCTACCAAATGTTGGTTGCCTTTCTTGATTTTGATCAGAGTGCAGCACAGGGTAACTGCTGTGTCATGATCAGATGCTGAAGAAAGTGACTGAGTGATAGGTTTCACTCACTAATGGCCAAAGTGCAGCTAACTGACTGCACTGTTCTGGTCTGTGGGCATACACAACCCAACATGTGCAGAAAGGAGCATATGACTACTATAGTAGGTCAAAACTAAAACCTTATTCATTAGTAACTAAAACAGAAGGCAGTGACGCATCAAGCCCCAAGTAAATACATAATGATGCATTGTGATCTTTGCAAAGAGATAGTGGTTTTCCTTACAACTAAATTCCACTGAACCGCACGTTTTACAAACACTTCCTGGCTTATTCTAACATTGCATAATGAGCTTTGCAATTAACAGCAGACAAAAGAAAAGACTGTCCTCGGTCTCATGTGCACATTGGCCTGTATGTCTGCTTAGGGCAGAAAACCCTGTTTGCAGGCTCATTACTACTTCTAAGTTATTTTTGGGCATTTTTGTCTTTATTATTGTTACCATTACAGGGTAAGTGGGTGGGGGAAAGGCGGACAGGGGAGTGTACATGCGACATAGGTCAGCAGCTGATAAACACAATAGACAATAAACGTTGTCACATATGCACACAGACTCTCATACACATTTAGGATAAAGAGTTAAAAGTGAAACAGTCATGATTTGGTGAGTGTGAAAATTATCATATGCTGTGGCCCTCACAGTCACCAGATCTCAACCCAGATGAACACCTATGGGAGATGTTGGAATGACATGTTAGACGGTGTCTCCACCACCATCATCAAAACACCAAATGAGGGAATATCTTTTGGAAGAATAGTGTTGATCCCTCCAGTAGAGTTCAGAGACTTGGAGAGTCAATGCCAAGGTGCAGTGAAGCTGCTCTGGCGGCACATGGTGGTCCAGCACCCCACTGTTGGGTTTTCCTTTATCACCCATAGGTAGTCATGACATTTCCCTATTTGTTCTATTGTTAAAGTCCATTTAGCAGCTATATCTATTTAAAGTTTTCTAAGATTAACTACCATTAGCCACTATAAACTACTGGTCATACCAGATCAAGGCAGCCGCACCTTGGAATGCATTAAATCGAAGTGAGAAAAGATGCATTGCTGATGTACTCAGTGCTTCATTTGTTTGGGTAAAGAGATATTATTTCTTCCATCAAAAGTTACTGTACATCATCTCACTTTAAACAAACATATAAACTATCCATTGTTCCCCTAAAAATCACCCAGGTTTTGTTTGTAAACATTATGCTCTACTCTGGACATCACCCTCTATTTAGAAACTTTCGTGAAATGTGCATAATTTCTCACAAGCAAAAATCCTGAAGTGCTTGATGATTCTGAAGAAAAGCCAAACAACAGAAGCCTTTGTCTTGCATAAATGAAACTGAGAAAACCCCTTTGATGCCTTGTCAAGAGCAGGAAGCTGTTGTGAATGGCTACACCACTGATATGTATTAACATTTGCCCGTATTGTGGGAAAATACTAACAGTGTCACAGTGCAGGAGACTGAGTTTAGTATTCACAGACTAGTCACCACTTCCTGTGTACCTGCTTGCTGTGATTTATGTCATGCACTGGTAGACAGTTGGCATCCTATATGAAACTGACAGACGTTTTCACATGATGGTTACTCTAAGGAAACAGATGCACGCACAAGTATGAATTCCCACACATAGGCACGCAAATTAGCCCTCTTTTGCCTGATCTTTAATTTGGTATAAGAATAAACAGGTAGATAAAAAAAATAATATCACCTTAAATCTCTTATGTATCGACAGCAGGTTTTAAAGGATATTGATGTAGTGTTGCAGGCTTACCAGCCATTTTTTCTTGAGTGCCCCTTTTCCCCGCCCCTTTTTCTGCACAGAAAGGTACACCACACAACTCCTGCACATGATGCAAAAGCAGCTCAGGTTTAACTCAGGATAATCTGTGGCTTGAAGAGTTTCACTGAAAACAACAGTGGGGTGACGGTTAACTGACAGGTGACCACTTTATTTCATACGCTGCTGCTGTCTCACTCCACTTTGGTTAACACAGGCATGGCAAAAACAAGGAGTTTTTTTTCAGGACCTGGAAACAGCAGAGGAAGCACATGAAGTGATTAAAAGTGTTGCATACAAAAACTAAAAAACAAACTCTCACACAACCAGTGTCCTTGGCACGTCATTGTGGAGTTTTGGTATAAACAAACCGCTCGAGGATAAATCTGATGATCACTTGACACCTTCAGATTTCCTAATATTTAACGAGTTCAAAGATAGAGGAAATTCTTGGTCTTATCTGACTAAATTGGCCAATCTCCATGATTCAGAATTAAATTACACAGAACCAATAAACCATAATAATAACTCTGCTGACAACAGTGAAAATGTGTGCAGCCTCACAAGTAGTCCTAATGTGTCCTCCAAGTAGTCCTAACACACTGTTCAGCGTGTTATGCCACTCTGCTTCTTTCTTCAGTCTCTCCCCTGAGTTCTGGCCCATTATGCAGGACGGGAAACAGAGGAGACCTGCGGTAAACCTCAACAGCCACACTCACCGACGTCACGCACACACTGTGCCCGGGTATATGGGGCGATCGTTCATTTGCCGTGTATGGCCCCAGGCTCTGGAACTCCCTACCGCCAGAGCTACAGTCCATAACTACACTAGCGGCCTTTAAGTCAACTCTAAAAACCCACCTTTTTAGACAGGCCTTTGGTGCCTAACCCGTTCCAGTCTTAACCCTCTTTTAACTCGTTGTTTTACGCTGTTTGTGTCCTGATATGGAAGATTTTTATTCCTTCTATTTTTAAAATTTGTGTTTTATTCTGTTTAGGTCTTCTTGTTTTAGTACTGTTTTTTATTAGTGTATACATGTTTTGTTGTGAAGCACTCTGTGCTCCTTTGGAGTTGTAAAGTGCTATATAAATAAACTATTATTATTATTATTATTATTATTATGGGGCATCGCATCGTAACCATTCATCTATTGGGGCACCACGTCCTCACTTACAATGACTTAACTCTAAAAATGATTTGGTAACAGCTTTTATTAACCCATAATTTTGCACTATACAAACAAATGTACATCTAGTGTAACACAGGGTAGATGTATCATACTCTACAAGAGCATTACTTCATGAACATCATGTGTATACTGATTTGTTTCTTATACACTCCAACACCCACAGCAATACAAAAAGTACACAGGCAAAATTTCCAGACAAAAATATTGTTTAGGTAAGCATGAGCTATGTCATCATTACACAAGAGCACAAAAAATAAATGCAAGAAATATGTTATATTTTCATTGATCATACTTTCAGAGAATATCAGATTGTTGGAAACATCATTGTCTGAAGAGATATTAAATGTTTCGGTAGCAAGTTCAAAGCAGGAGGAACCTCAGAGGGTCAGAAAACATTATTTTGAAGATGTTCACTAATAATAAACAAACTACCTTGGAGTTTGCTTGACAATCTCAATCATGGATTGGATTTTGACTACAAAATGGCTATTAAAATTATGATCAGGAAAACAGCAATAAAAAAAATTGTCTTAAAAAGCTAAGCATTACCTACACTGATCTGCAAAGTTTCAGACAGTCTATCTGTTCAAATCAGCAAATGGACAAGGCCTCTTCAAACAGGGACATGACAGTGATTGCATAGAGCACTGAGGAAAGTCTGCTAGCTATTGTAAGTGAGCTCCAATTTGAGACTTAGAAAATAAAAGCACAGCTGAAGAAGGCTATCATTTGCTACTGTGTCATTTGTTTATTCAGATGTGTGTATTGACAATGCCCCAGTCTTTAGTGGAGCCAAAAATTACTCAAGATGCCAGGTAAAGCATTAATAAATAATAGCTTTTCTGTCTCTTTTATCTTGTAGCAGTGAAACTGGTGGTTTCTTGTCCATAACACGGTCAAAAGCTTTTGGTCCCATCTTGGCCTCTGGACATGTGTTTAACCAGCTGTCTTGGGTAGAACTCATTCATCGGGCTCATATCTGAAACAGATGAGTGACACAAATCTGATATTGGATAAAAATTTTACTAAGTAAGCCAGATTTTCCAAATGTGTTTCCTGACATTGTTTGTACTATTTTAGCCCTAATGATGACAGCTCACCTCTGCAATCTTTTTCTGATTTCTTTGATTTGCTCGTTCTTCTTGGTCAGGATGTCCTTCATGTTGCGGTAGGCTGCAGTTTGCTGGAACTTCTTCTCCAACTCCTGCACGCCATATACATACATGAAGAGATTAGAAGCTGAATGCACCCATGCTGAAAACTGGCCAGAATAACAAGTACTCCTTATTGATTTATTTGTAAAAAGCTAATTTGATTGTAGTGGCTTGGCAACATATGCAAACAAACACACAACTGCTGAATCAAATTCTGAATCCGATTTCGCTGATGGGTGCACAAATGCACAAATCTCTTATGTGATATAACCAAAACTGTTGACTTTGGCAGAAAATGAACCCTAACACATCACTCACAGTAAGAAACTAACAGAGAAAATATATTGTCAGGGCTTTTAACTAGTAAATAGTGGCTACTGTCATGTAATGTACCTTCTCTGCTAAGGCCAGCTGCTCCTGCACTTGAAGAAGCTCATGTTTTGCAGAAATCAGGTTCTCCTGCAGATCCTTTTTGGATGCAGCATTGACACTGAGGGATCTTTCATAGCTCTCCTTCAGAGCTGCCACTGTGTCCTCAAGACTGCTGATCTCCTGGGATTGAGCAGCCAGCTTAAAGGAAAAAGATGGAATGAATGGCAATTGTTGCTACATTACTACAGAACCTGTTCCTTCTATTCCTGTTCACACTTTGGTCAAATAGATACATACCATTTTAGGTCCAAGTTAGCAGAACAAAGTAAATGACAGCAAGCGCTCAGATGCAAAACAATAAAAACAAATGTGTTAAAAAGTAAAAGTGGTAAAATGGAAAGCAAACTCAAAATGTCATAATCAAAAATGATGCAAGTCAAATGAGAAATAATACCTGCTGTTCACCTTGCACCTTCTGAAGGTCTTTCAGAGCGCTCTCTGCCTTTGTTTTCTCATCTAGTGCACTCATGGCCTAATAAAATTAATCAGAATGTAATATTATTCATGTAAACCAGTAAGATGAAAGATGAGATCTGCTTAAAAATATGCATTTTTTTTTTTTTTTACCTGGGATTCTAAAGTCCGCAGCCTGCCTTTTAGTTTGTCATTTTCCTCCTGTAATCTTGCAATCTCCTGAAACAATAATCAACATATAGAAAGTGTTCTGCATGAACATGATGAACATGATACATGAGGGAACAGCTTTATCTGAAACTACTCTGTACATGTAACCCGTGCAATATTTTCTTTACCTTGTTGAGAAGTTCACATACCCCACCCTCGTTCAGTGGTGCTAACTTGGGTTTACTTGTTTCCTGGTTTATCTGGGAATAAAGTAGAAACAATGAGAGGACAGTGCTTATTCCTTAGTCTAAAACATGTTGGACATGCTTTGTCATTATTGTACAGTAAAAAAAAACAAACTGTTTTTACCTGTTTAGTCTTGCTTTTGTTAGAAATGTGAAAATGACTAGTGCCTACAGTTGAGGAAGGGAAGGATAGCCAAACCCATGAAAGTGAAGCACTTAGTTCTTTTTTTATAATGCTTCATGAAGCCACATCAGCCTCAGTGATGTGTGACTTCTGTAGTGCATGACTCTCTGACAGCAGCCTGACATATAAAACTACTCAACATGTACAGGAGTGCTGCACTGCTCTCTAGTTACTGAATTCCATGTGGTCTAAATATCATTTGAACGATGGCTAATGACAACTGCACTAATGGTGATGTTTAAAGGTTTACATGTGACAGAGCTGCACATTATGCTCACCTTATTAGTGGTTTTAAAATCAGTCTTCTCAAATTCAGCCACTTGTTCTAACAGCTCCCTATATGGGTAGAGGAGAATAAAGAATTGGGCAGCAGAATAACAAAGGAAAGAACAGAGGAAGGTAACTGTAAATGTTTTGCAAGCAGTCCTGAAGAGGGTGTACCTGATCTGTTCATCTGTAAATCACATGCCACAAGTGTGAGATTGCCAGAGCGATGCTTATGTTTATGTTTTGTGATGTTATAGTAATCTATTATTTGGCAGTTACGATGGTTTAGCAGGTAAAAGAAACACCCTTGTTCTTGATGGCAGAATAGCACGTATGATATAAAACTTATGCCTGTGGTGAACAGATGTGCTCTCTGGAAAGCTTAAATGTGGTTTTTCAAAAGCAGCTAAAAACACGTAGACTGTGACATAGGGCGTATTCCTCACGTTACACACCATTTCAGTCACGTAGGGCTAAGCCTTGTAAAAGGCTTCAGGGCATATCTATCCACCCATCAACATCATCTACATACAAACAAACTAAAAGAAACTGCCCAAAACACACACAGTGTTTTGACAAGGTTATGGAGGTCAAAAGTTACATGGAGTTCACCTCAATATCACAGACAGATAACAACCAAACTGGGGAATTTTATGTAGGATGAGCTGGCAAACAGTGGTTTAGCTTGTGTTAACAATCAGCCAGCCACATGTGTGTCAGAATTTTATGACCTTTTGCTCTGAGACTGAAGATAACCAGATAATGTGATGTGAGGGAGAATGGAAAAGTCTTGTTTCCTCCCTCTCACTGGCAAAAAAGAGGAACAGGGCTTTAGTTTGACATAAGTGTATTTTAAAGACAAAATTTTGAACACCTCAACTCATCTTTAATTTCAGAACAGATTAACAAGTTCTTCTAAATTGTGTCACAGTGAATTATTGTTAATCTATAAAACTGTTCAGCTATGGTCTAAGACCTGACAATATTTGTGCCAAAAAGCCCTAATACTTCCTTTGTCACAATATCATGAGTGCAAAGTACCTTGTGACAACAGTTCATATGGTATCACATGTGCATGCCCACATTGCTCCATGTGCAGCATTCTAATATAAAAAAAACAGCATAGGGCACATAAGGCAACTTAGGGCACTCTTGAGGTCATTGCTCAATATCAACAGGAAGAATGACCATTTAACTTATGTAGACTTATATGTAGTCTTATAACATGTGGCCACAAACCAATGACATCATGACAATCACAAATATACACTCATACACAACCTGACAGTAAAAAATAAATGAAACCCTTTCATAAATTAAAGAATAATTTTACAAAATACATATTTTTGTCATTTACCCCTGGTGGTACTTAGCAATGTGGACAGAATTGCTTGTAGTAAGGTCTGCAAATGGAGAAATCTGAGAAAAAGGGCACTGTTTCTGGAGTGACTTATTTTCCTTATAGTAATTTATCAACAATCACTTACCTATACTCTCTCAGACTGCAGAATTCTCAGATGTTGATATTTTAAAACCTTAGTAAAACCTCTATCTATGTGGTTCAATACCATTATGGATTACTAAAAAAAACATGTAATTTGGGTGAACTGAGAATATGGCAGAAGTTGTGGTTTTCAGAATAAGCGTGAAATGAAAACCACTGTAATGGAAAAATGGTTAAATTCATAGTGTATGCACGCATGAGGCATGGCAATGACCTTTATGCCTGACACATAACATGCAACAGATCTAAACCTAAACAGTCCTGAGGAGGAAGTTGCCTACAGAACAAAGCGGAGAAGCTTTTCTCATGAAGGTGTATGTAGAGCTCACTTCTTACTGTTACATTGGTGTAACACTCTACTCAACCTTGACTTGTCACATTCATTTAAATCATTTTAATTTGAGAATGTTTTCATCTGCTTTAAACTGCTTCATGTCTCACTGCTCACCTGTTCTCCAGTTCTGAAATATCGCTTTGCAGTCGAAGGTAAAACTTCTCAGCCTGGGAGAAGAGTTGTCTGAGCAGCAGCACATTGGTGTGCGCTGTGTTGATGAGCTCTATCTCCACCTCTCCCCGCACCACTGCCTGCAACCCATCCAGCATCTCCCTCACCTCATCCACTGTGAAGGTTTCCTCCACTAGCCTTCAGACAGTAATATATATGCACATATGTATACATATCACACATCAATCTGAACTGAAAAGCACTTCATTGTTATATTATACTTCTAAGTTACAGAATGAGTGAAGTGGAAGTTTAATTTACAAACAATGACACCAAAAACCTATGCCCAGTCACCTGCTATCTTTGAGTTCCTCAAAGCATGAGTCGATAGTCTTGAGCCTCAGAGTCCTTTTTGAACGTGCAAATCGCATGTAATTGATAACTTCATTCTGATGGTGTTCATTAAACCCGAATTCAGCCTACATGGAGACGAAAAAAGCCATTAGTAACAGCGGGTGGTGAATTAAAGGTTGGCAGAGAGACTTTAATAATGACCACAGCCAGCCGAACTTGCAGAGGATTTCCACTTGCTAATATGTGACAGGGCCTATTACACACACACACACACACACACACACACACACACACACACACACACACACACACATATATGCCTGCTAACCTCCTCCAATCAAGGTCGGGCACCATTTTAACAACAAAGGCAGACGTTTAGCATGCTAACATTTAGAAGCCAACAAGTGGCCTAGCTACCTATAAACAGCAAATGAGAGCGTATCACACACACACACACACACACACACACACACACACACACACACACACACACACACATATATGCCTGCTAACTTCTTCGAATCAAGGTCGGGCACCATTTTAACAACAAAGGCAGACGTTTAGCATGCTAACATTTAGAAGCCAACAAGTGGCCTAGCTACCTATAAACAGCAAATGATTGCAATAACTCACCATGGTGGCTGTGCAGCTATCGTTAATGTAACTAAGCTAAGTTAGCTAGCTTGTAGACTGAGCTGATCCAAACGGAAAATCTGTGTTTCGGCCTATAATTTAGTCACACAGCAAACAGACTAGAATCTAAAGTAATGTAAGAATGTCCTGGAATCGATGGTTCTAATGAGCTATTTTACTTGTTCTATTCGAAGTAGAGGCTAAATGAAGGTTATGTTATAGTTATAATAGATGGCAGATCAGATAGCCTAGCCATCCAGCTAGTGTTGAGAATGCCTTGGTAACGGAGAATAGGCGTCATCACCTTGGTTACTGAGGTGCGTTCAATGTCGCTACGTTCAACATGGAACAAAAATTTCACAATAGTCACTTTTCATATAGCCTAGCCCTACATTAACTTAGAGATGAATTATTGTCACCTTTATTAACTTTTAATCTATATAATGCAAATCAAATGCATTCACAAATATAAATACTGCTCTTGGTTAATAAAAAAACTGAATGATTTAAGGCCAAAATACATTTTTGATTTGAAGCTATGAACTGCCCAAACCTTTCAGAATGCCTGGGCCACTTATCCTTACTGTCCCTGGAGTCAGAACCAAACATGGAGAAACAACATTTCGTTTTATGCACCCCATAACTGGGACAAACTCCCAGAAAACTTTCTTAATAGTAAAGTAAAGGCTTGACTTTTTTGTTTGCTATTGTTTCAGTGAAATAAAACGTAGGACTGTTTATTCATATGTTGCACTGTTATGCAACTACGATGTAATCCCCCCCATGTTCTAAATGTTCAATTCCATCTTATTTTATATTGTGTTTTATTTTACACTTTAAAATCCTATTTAGATTTTTTTTTTACTGCTATATATATTTCCTTTAAATTCTTTTTTTTAATGCCTTTAATGTCATGCAAAACACTTTGAGTTGCTTCTTGTTGGTGGTGCTATACAAATAAACGTGCCTTTACTTAAATCTATTTTTTACCATTATCATGTCTAATCTCATTCATTCCTTGTTTACTAATGTCAGTATTTTAAAATACCATCAATATTTTTAAATGAAAATATGTTGTTAGATGTATACAGGCATCTACAGATGTCTACAGTTTGTGCCCTATATCACTGGGAAATGTACACTTTTATTTTTAGTTAGGTTGTTAACATCTGATCTGACTATCTTGTCTTTGTCATTCTGGAGCAGTAGATGGCACTACTGCATTAGAAAGGAAATGTCAGAGGAGTAAAGTAGGTCCTGATATTGTTAAAGTGTATTATGAAACTGATTTCTTTACAATAAAGTATAGATGGAGAGCCACTATAAGGATGTTCACAGCAAAACCACAGCTACAAAATTTCACAGCTATTAAGGTCCTACCATTTTACAATGCATACAGCTTGTTGAAAGATCATGAAATTTTATTGCAATATAAGATAACAAGACTTTATTGTCATTGTGGTGTTGTACATGAGATGATGTTGGCATTCCTTGAGTACTTTAGAAACATATTTCCCATGTTTTGTAGTACTGCAGTTTATCTTTTGTAACTTCAAACATGTTTCATCATTGTTCATATATAGCATTCACATCTCTCTAAGTTCCTGAAGGCTTCCAACAGCAGTTTCATAACTTAATCTAAGCACACTGCAGTGTTTTTACTTGAAATTTTACAGCACATCCATCAGTTAGTATTCTTTTTGTACAGGTTTAAATAGATTAAGTGATGGGACAAATCATGGCTGCTTCTTTGTAAGTTAAATCCAAAATGAAATAAATTTTGTTATTAAAATATTGAAAATTTTGTAAATGTCTAGAAACAAAAGCTAGTAACTGTTTACTGCAATAAGAAGTACACTATTTCCTATTGAACTGTAGTGTCATGAAAAGCAAAGATTCAAGTACAACATAAGTACCTCAAATATGTAATTAAGTACAGTATTTGCGATAATGTGCTTAGTTACATTCCACCACTGCTGTCTAGTTTTTATACTGTACTATAGTTTTTATAATTTAAAATAACCCCGCACTGGAAACTAAAACCAGTTTCCGCAGTAGCCAGTCACAATTAAACCGTTCGGAGGTCGGTCTGTGCTGTACCCGTCAATTCAAACTCTGATGAGACTGATGAAAAACTGATCTCGGGTCAGGTATTTCGATAATTCCGTGTCCAGAAAAACCAATCAGCTGACATCCGCATGACAGGCAGGGTTTACGCGTGCGCAGTAGCAACTTTTGTTATCAGGAATATGGTAGCGTCCTGAGACCTGTTGGGGGGAATACGGCGTAACTGAGGACCTTCATCACCAGAGTGTGAAAACTGAGACGCAACGGCCGCACTCAGCGGAGGGTGGGGGGCTAAGGGACGGCTACGAATAACACATCATAGTGTTTTTACAGGTAAATATATCCGTTTGTACTTGCCACTTTTTTTTCAAGGCATCTTCTTCCATGTTTGATTGATCTCCGCTGCTAATGCGACTAGCTGGTCTTCTACAAAGCCTCAGTGAAGTGCTAGTTAGCTGTTAGCTTGTGGCTAACCCAGCATTAGCCTGACACAGCCCCATTTTAACATTTGGCAAACAAACGCTGATAACAAAAGTGTCTGGGCTATGTGCGGCTATGTGCTTTACTTAGGTGGAGCAATAGTGTATGAGACATCGTCTAAGCTGTACTGTCTTGCTCCAGTTCATCGTTTAGGCCTGCTGCAATGAAGCAAAGTTTGGCTAGCTACTTGACAGCCAGGTAACGTTAATACTGCTTGTCATGGATTTAGTTGACATATCAAGAGCCAGCGCACATGGTCAAATGAACCCGTTTTGTTCAATTTCTAATTTCTTAATATGTGAAGTCACGTGTCAAAATAATCAACAAGGTTATTACATTTTGCAAGCAAGTCGTTTATGCAATTCAACCACAGGAGATGAAGAGTGGTTCAGTTTCAGGGCTGAAAGTTCCTTTCTTGGAAAAAAGATTGCTTCATATAATTGGTAAATAAAGGGGTGCATTGCAACATGTCTTCAGTGCAGGAACGAAGCTTTAAAGTAGACAACCATATTGCAGAAACCAGCATGATGCACACCTTATGTTTTTGTCTATATGAAATATTTGGTCAAATTCATATGCAATTGTGAATGACCTTGTAGATGCAATGCTCTGCTTTGGCTCATTTTACTTTCCTTTTCTTGCACTGCAGTTCTGGTATGGTAGCTTTAAGTTCAACATCATTTCAACTGTAAATATAAAAAAAGCCTTAGGGCCATATAATGATGTAATGGCACATGATAGTTTGACCATTGTACTCAGTTTTTGTGTTTGAATCAGATGATCCGACCTGTTTTCCAGCAGCTGTGATAAATAAAGTAGAAAACGGACTAAAAACTAAACAGACAAACAGAGCGAAAGAGCTGTTTGCACACTATTAATACTTAACTGTTGTGACACATATATCCCGTGGCTGTAGATTAATTAGGTAGTTCCTAGCCAGTAATATGTGGTTGACAGTCTGTTTTCAGCAGCTCATTTAGGTGCCTCTGAGAGGTTTGATGCAATCTTATTAGCAGGGCTGCTTGGTGGAACCAAGTGCCAGTATACATTTGAAACTGTACCAACTGTCAGAGGTATTCATTTAACAGCAAACATTATGTTAGCATTGATCAGAACCATGTTATCTTAAAGTGTTTGAAAGATTTGTGAGAAGTCTGGAAAAAGTTATCATGTAAATGTTGTGTACTTGGTTTTGGGCTGTGTTCCATTTGTTTTTACTTTTGTTTACTTTTTTTTGCTAAACTCTCATGTATAGCATATGAATGCTTTGCATAAAGGCAGGAAGAGCTGGGAGAAGTAATCACATAATCCAGCTCTGGAATCTGCCTTGGTCTTTTTATTTTTTTTACACACATCACTGTAATATAATAAAAAAACTACACTGCCTTCTTCTTCATCAGCAAAGAGCATGCTGTGCACTGTGAGATGCTAACATCTTCTGTTGTGCATTCCATCAGCCCCCTGCTTTGGATTACAATCATTATGCAGATCTATGAATGTGCGTTGAAGAAAAAACTGTTGGTGCAAAACTTAGCTCTGGCCTGTTCTTTGCACCTTTGTTTCTCTAGCACAGACATCAATTATAGAGATGCCAAAAACTGCCAGAGGTCCTCAACCAGTGTTGTGGCACTTGATACTACCCTGTATTTGCATCCTGTTGTCTTTGAACACCAGACAGTTTTCCTCTTGGTGAACGGTGGTTTCCATCATCTGTGCTTATTTTGCTGCTCCCTGCTTCGTATGTACTCTGAAGAGGAGAGGAAGGAAAACCACAGTCAGATTTTTCCAGGATCCTGGCAGAGTGCTGACACAGGTTCCCTTTGTCACTGTACAGCTACCAGCAAATTACTGCACTAAGGTCAGGAGAGGCAGTTATTCCCTCCTTTGGTCTGGTGAGGATTGTCTTTGTAGCCGCCACCACATCAGAAACAATCTGCCATTAAACTAAGTACCACTATTAACCATTCCAAGGTGCTTTGTGTTTTGTCCAAGTTTGAAAAGAAACTTCTTTGGAGTTAGGATTACTTAATCCAATCTGTTGTCCAGTTTTGAGTGTCAAGATATTATAAGGTTAAATTATGATAAATTTTCATCTAGATTAGTTGAAAATAAGACATAGCCTAACCGCTGTTTATCCAAAGGTGATCAATAGCCCACAGTGGCTTTGCTTCAAACCCGATTGACACGTATGCACTGGTGCACTGTTGTGTTGTTTTGTCCTTATGACCTGGAAGACATCTTTTTAATTTTTGCCAAACATGCCTTGTCCCAGTTGTTCTTTAAATTAGTGTCTTTTCAAAGTGACCCTGTTAAAGTGCATATAAGGAAATGCTACACTGATGCTGTGGTTCTTAGATAAAAATAATGATTGTGAAGAATCAGTCATTCACGGAGTGATGGACAACTCTCTCTCGTGGGATAATCATTGTTTTCTCTGTATTAGTTATTTAGCTGAGAGAGTATCTGATGGGAGTCTTTCTCTTTTAGCTGTACAGTGTTGGATGACTGTGTGAAGTGTGCGTGACAGTGTAGTGGACTGTGTGTTAAATTTAATGTAGTAATGATTTCTTGGTTCCAGATATTTGTTTGGTGACTTCTTTTAGGACAGACATCAACTGTGACCTGAAATCTTTCTGCTCTGTAACTAAAAATTCTTTTAAATGCTTTTCCTCAAGTAATGCTCAAATTAGCATCTTTCACCTTTTTATTGTCTGAATGTTTTTTTCTGTGTTGAATAAAAAAAAGTAATAACATAACTTTTCCTCTGTGTTGTAGGTTCCTTGAAAAGATGAATGTCATCAAAGACAACAAAGACCTGGCCTGTTTCTACACCACCAAACACTCCTGGAGGGGAAAGTAAGACTCACAGCTTGTCTTGTAACTGGCAGGATTTCAGGGCTTTGTCTAATTCACATCTTCTTTGTATTGGTTTACAAGGTAACATTAACCTTAACAGTGCTTAGCTAGGATTTTACACATTGTCCCACTCTTGGTTTATCAAACAAGGAAAGAGCTTGTTTTGAGTCTCACTAGACCCAGCTGAAAAGAAATCAGGTGTTGTACCTTTAACTCTTGTCATGTGAAGGAGGTTTGGGAAAATCCCAAAATCTTGACTCAGCACTTCCATTGTGTTAACTTAACTATCTTAGCCAAGGATAAGAGGTCTGCAGATCACTGTCAATAGTCACTGATCATCACTAGTGATGTGTTCTGAAGAACTTCAACTTCTTATGAAATGCAACTTTAAAACATAAAGGGGCTGTGAATATGGCACAGATCTAGTCTCAAGCAAGATAAGATTTGTTTTTTTGTATCAAAAGCACAGAAAGCTGCTTCCCCACAGGTAGAGATATTATTCCCACACTGTTATATTTTGAGCAGAGAAGTCAGCAGTCTTATTCCAGTACCTTACAATACAGTACTGTGTGCTGATACTGTATTTTCATAGGTACAGACTTGTTTCATTAATTGATATCTTCTCTGAATGTAGCTATTTAGAACATGAAGGAAGTATCTTTGCAGCTGGATGTACTGTATGTACAGTGTGTCTGTCACATTAACCTTTATGTAATGTGTGGATATTCACACAAAAATAGTATAGTATGTTACAATAGAATGAGGCCAACATACTGTATCTGTGATGTAAATGGCCTGCTGTTTAGAAACATACTGATCAAATGTAGTTTAATTCTATCTGTGCTTTTGGTTCCTGTTTGTTTTCATTTTATTGTTCGGGGGTTATTGCTAAATACAGATATAGACCTGTAGATTAAATATACTAGCTCAAAGCTAGTAGAATATACAAGCTCGATTTTGAGCAGTGAGCCAGTGGGATCATATTACCAGTACCTGCTTTCTAAACGTTTTTGTCCCATTAAAGCCTGCCATTGACCTGGGTAATTTAAGCAGGGCTGCAGAGCATTAGCCATCATCAGAGCTCCTGCTAATGCTTCCTGAAGTGTCTGACGGGACGAGTATTGATGTATGTTTGGTGGACAGTGGAAGGTGATGCCACATTTAGAACAACACAGTGACGCATTATAAACCCACACCTGTGCTTTATCTGAACTGTTCGA
This sequence comes from Monopterus albus, assembly GCF_001952655.1. Taxonomy (NCBI): domain Eukaryota; kingdom Metazoa; phylum Chordata; class Actinopteri; order Synbranchiformes; family Synbranchidae; genus Monopterus; species Monopterus albus. Next base: position 575,709 of record NW_018128070.1, read on the forward strand.
CATGTGCCTGCTGACTGCATCCATGCCTTCCTTCTGACCTGGGCTGAACAAAAGTTGGGCTCTGACGGTCTTTGGTGAACAGATGAATCTGTCTGCTTTGGAAACCTAATTTATTGAACATCTGGTGGTAATCTAACTGATGCTCCAAAGAGAAAGAGGCTGAAAGATGAAAGAGCACAGGACAACTTGAGCAGGTAATGAGAAAGTCAAATGTGCCCAGAGAAATGAAAAAGAAACCTCATATGATGAAGTGAAGCAGCTATAATTACACACACAAGTGTGCATATTCAGGCAACTGGAAACTGACATTTGACAGCAGGCTCATGATTGGGTCATTTCAATAGAAAGAGAAGTGTTATATCCTGGTTTTCTGTCAAAGTGACATACTAAGGCAACATACCTGTTAGCCAAAGCAAAAGATACCAGGTTTGACCTGGTTTTAATTCTTTTTACATAACTAAAATAGGGATGCAGATTTTAAGCTGTTTCCTCAGTCAGTAGTTGGTCTCATTAACACATCGGCTAATTGTTAACAATTTTTGAAATAAATGTTTCCTTAATAAAACTATTTTAGCAACTGACATGATCTATGTCTGCTGTAAAATCTGAGGAAATTAACAACTGAAGGAACAGATGCCAAGGAGCTTCCACTCCTGTCTGTTGCTATTCAGGGACTAGTCAGGCAACATCCATTCCTGGTTTTATGTATGCACACCTTATGTCAGGAGCAGCCTATGTGTTGTTCACTGTAGGTACTGCTGGAAATACCTGCTCAGCTGGTGGCCTAGAGATGTCCTTAGGATGCTGTCACTAACTTTATCAGTTCAGGAAATCTGTCAGCTTTTACTGCCATTGTTAAAATGTATCTCCACTGAGAGCAGGGCAGTAATCGCTTTTGTGTTGATTTTGTTGGAAACCTGTATAATCAGAATAATGCGTGTCCTGAACGTTAGCTGCAGCGGTGCCTGCGTTAACCAAGTCTCAGACAGTTGGCTACACTGGACAGCCGCCAGACAACAACTCAGCAGAAGCCTCATGCTGCAGCAGCTATTTTTTTGGAGACCGTTAAAGTCCCCATATTTTTTATAATGAGGAAACATGGCACCCAATGTGACCCACTGAGGTTTTTAATCATTTTCGGATAACAATTGTGCTCAATTGCACATATGAATACATCATAATGCATTCTGTATACACAGACAAACATGCTGTTAATTAAGGTGCATTCATTGTTGTTTTGGTCTTTCATGGATTTTTTTTGACAACCAACATCTTGAAAACATAAAAAAGTGAAGAGACAGCAGAGCAGAGGGCTCAGTCAGATACAGGAAGTTGCTTAATGTGATCATTTTTGAAACTGGAAGTGGAAGGAATATGAGATGCCACCCAGCATGAACATCATATCTCTTTTCATTTATGTCAAGTAAACTCAATAGTATAAGAATAAATGGTGTTTACCAAGAGATTATTTAAAACAAGGTAGTTTAACATGTCTGCAGCTTTATTTTTATAATTTTCTTAATTGGAAAGCTGGTGTTCAGATGGGTTGAGATCTGGTGACTGCAAAGATCATAGCATATAATTCACATCATTTTCATACTGTCCCATTCAGTGACCCCTCATGCCCTGTGCATGGGGCCACTGTCATCCTGAAGAGACCATTCATTTATTCAGGTTCTTCCTTTACTCTGTCACCCATCTGTGGTGGCCAACTCCCCCCTCCCTCTTAAATGGAGACATTACTTTATTTTAGTTTCTATCTCTATAGGAAAAAAATGCTCATCTAAAGTTTTTGAGAGAGACGATTAGTGCATTACTGCCTACATTTTAACTGCCATATGCTTCAGTCAGAAAATAGTTTTTTCCGGTCACCTTTGGAAGGGATGTTCTTCATGATCATCTTTATGTTGGATGCTTTCATTGGTTTCATGTTTAAGATGGACAGCTTCTATTAAATGTTTAAAATCAGAGCATCAAGTATATTATGAAATGGGTTGTTGTTGAGCCAGGCGTGACCACGACTGGTGATCATGACTATAGTGGCCGGCTTTGCCATCCAGCCTTTGTCGGGAAGGAAGAGGCACACAATAAAAGTGAAACCTCATGTATTAGCTTTACAAACTCACACTATCCATGGAGGGCTGGATATTGACTGTGTACTAAGATAGATGTAAGAAATAAATAGCCCACAGAGAATGAATAATTAACTAGTTTTGTGCTGACACCAGCCTCAAATAAGCCACTAAGCACCAAGGCCACTATGTGTGGAGAGGCAGGACACAGCTCTACAGGCTTCCTAAAAAATGACATGACATTTGTATAATTGTGAAGAAGACAGAGATGAGGCTGACTCTGATGTGCACGTACTTAATATTCCACTTCAGCCTTGCCTCAGACCACTGCCTGTCCTGTCTGTTTGCATTAGTCATGTACTCCTTATACAAGTACAAATGGATTAGGCAGAAGTAACCTCTCAATTTGAATTCTTTTTACTTTGCTTTTTGATAAAATTAGCTGTATAAATGATAACTTCAGTGGGCATTGAAAATTAATCCAGGACTAATGAGCATGTACAAGAGTGAAAAAAGTTAAGTCGGCATGTTCAGTGCTGTTCAGCTGCTGAAAGACTATGTTGTATTGTACACAGATAAAGATACATGTATACCACATAAAAGTAAACACTATTATTAAACTGTGTACACTGAACAAGATTTCTTCAGTGATCAATTGGCTCTGTTATGAAATGAGTAAAAATACCAACTGAAACTGTGTAGTACCAAACCACATCGCAGTCACACATGGACATGCCTGCGTGCATTTGCACACTCTCACAGAAACTAACATACAGAAATATTAGCGGAGTTTCACACTTCCTTCCTACTTTGTGAGAAAACCTTACTGTCCTAACTGTCGCAGTGCAGCAGTGTTTGTTGTTCCCGTGTTGAAGAGTGACTCGTTACAGAACTGCTAATGCACAAGAAGTTGACCTTTCATTTTAAAATCACTCTCACTCATGTTATGTGGGAAATACACTGAAAGAATTGAAATTCCCCAGTAAGAAAAACTAGATGAATGTAAAAATGCAGAAATCGCAGCTGTTGTGTGTTATCTCAATCCATGAATCATACAAATATCTGGAAACTGGCATATCAAACCTGGATGATATCATAAGTTAACTAACCCCCAGTGATATCATCTGTCCTTGATTCATCATTAGCTTTCAGAGGGCTACAATGGGATTTCAAATTGACCTGGTCCTTTCACACCTTCAAGCCCTCTGTCAGATGCAGTGGGGCGTTAGTTGTGTGATGTGACGAATTTATCACATTGGAAATCATAAGATCACAAGTTAATAGTCATATTTGGAGTGTTCGGGACTGGATCGGTATCTTATCGTTTAAACCACACGCCACACATTTACCCTGTCTCCCACATTTACTGCTAATGTTATGTGACTGCCTCTGTTGTTGTAGGTGTTGTTTCCATGTGTAGCCGAGTATGGGTAGGCTATGTTTCTGACTCATCCCATCTATGTGTTCCAGGTACAAGCGAGTATTCTCAGTGGGGACACATGGCATAACCACTTACAACCCTGCCACGCTAGAAGTAACAAATCAGGTCAGTATGTACAATATGAAGTGTGTCATAGAAACTCTCCTAGTTTTGTTCAGCAACTCTTCTCATTTGAAGCCGATAGTTATGTTGCTAAAAGCTGAATGCAGTGTTTTATAACTTCTTGTGTTCTTCCTTCTATAATAGCATGAATTTACTGATCAGAACATGAAATATGTAAATCAATATCAGTTATATACAGTGGCCCTGAGGTACAAAACACAATGACATTTCACAAAACAACTATAACAAAGAGAACAAAACCTACAGGGATGAAATGTTGTGTTTTCTCTTTTGTCACTGCTTTGTGAAATGTTGTTGTTTTGCATATCAGGGCCACCATAGTTAGGCTTTATACCTCCCCGATTAATAAAAGAGAGTGGCTAAACAGAAAATAGAGTTGTGGTTATTTTATGCTAAGTACTGTAAAATTGTGTTAACAGTTTAAGTTATTCTGTTTAGCATTTATATGGTATACAAAACATTTAATAATCGGTTTGTAATATATTATAATGTAGTTGTATGCAGCTATATGGGCATTTTTAAATGTCCATTGATGTTTGTCATCAATTATAATTTCTCTTATGAAGACACATTATTACACTTGTTTTACTGTGTTTTCATTCATTATTTGTGTTTATACCACAATCTGCTTAAGGGTGCCCATATGAGAAGTACCAGTTGTTCTGCTTACAGTGCAACCACATTAAACCATTTACTTAATGCTAAATAGGGGCTTGCAGGAAATAACATTTTTCATGTGTATTCTGTTACTTTAACCACGTGTTTTTCTTTGTTCTTGCTGTCTGCGTTGCCAGTGGCCTTACGGAGACATTTGTGGTATTGGTCCTGTTGGAAAAGGTCAGGGAACAGAGTTCAACCTCACATTCCGCAAAGGTGGCAGCAAGAAATCAGAAACACTCAAATTCTCAACAGAGCACCGGACAGAGCTGCTGACAGAAGCGCTTGTGAGCAGAAACAAACACACACACACACACACACACACACAGCTCTCCGAGAGCTGGATATTGATACTAATCTCTCGACTCAGCTTGATTTTGATTCCATTAATTTAAATCGGTTCAGTTCATGATGAAACGTTTACTTCATATCAATACCAATTTAGCATAAAGTGCTTCTCAGAATCTTAGGAAGTCAAATTAGTTTCTACATTCAACAAAAGCAAAACTACTAAAACAACCACCTGTGTATGCATGTAACTTTTAGTTCATTGTTCGTGTACTGAGAAATGGTGAAAATGCAAAGACTGATGTTGGGGTTTCAAGAATTGTTATTGAATTGGTCAAGTAAGAGTTGCAATTAATCAGAAAATTGATATTTTTATCTAGCCTTAAACTGCACCATGTTGTTAATGATGACTAAACAGACCTTATAAACATATTTCTTAAAAAGACCTCAGAACTGGTATTTGATGTGTTGTACTCATGCTTTCCAGCTGTGTCATTGATGCACTTTTTGCTGTCTACACTGAGCTTGCAAATCACAACCTCTGTGACACATTGTAGGTGTTATCACACATGTGAATCAGCAGATATTTGGTTGTTGTGAAGAAATAAGCTCATTATGCTGAGATATTACAAAACAGCAAAGAAGACTTTTGTTTCCCTATAAAGCTTATTCAGTTTAATTGTAATTTTGCAATTAAGTTGTGCAAGTCAACACTGTCAGATAATATCTTTCTTTTTGTTGTTATTCACAGAGATTCAGAACTGAATTTTCAGAGGGAAAGATAACTGGCAGGGTAAGTACTAAGATCTAGAAAACCAAATTTATGATTAAAAAACACAAGTTATCCAGTTTGAGTACTGTTTATGTTTGCCAATGTGGTGACCTTGAAAAGAATGTCTTACAACACGTGTGTTGAACTCTGACAGCGTTACAACTGCTACAAGCATCACTGGAGTGATGCACGGAAGCCTGTGAGTTTAGAGGTGACACCAGGCGGCATCGACCAGATTGACCCCCACACTAACCGGGTGTTGTGTTCCTATGACTATCGTAACATAGAGGGCTTTGTCGAGGTGTCTGCTTACCAAGGAGGATTCTGCATCCTTTATGGGGGCTTCAGTAGGCTGGTATGCATTCACAGAGGTTGTGTCTTTGTGTTTGTATGTTTCACTAGAGCTGTTAGATCTTAAAATAAAGGAGTAATTTCCCTTTCTCTTCCCATTGCTTTTTTTTTTTTCTTCTCAGCATCTGTTTGCCTCAGAGCACCGGGATGATATCATCCGAAGTGCCATTGAGCATGCTGGCAACTTCATTGGCATCACATTGCGACTGAGGAAAGAGGCTCTGACCTTTGAAGCATTTGTGACAGACAGGTTGGGGAAATATAGCTCGGATGAGAGCATCACGTCACTGGCTGAGTTCGTGGTGCAGAAGATCACACCTCGCCACCCGGTTAGAGCACCCTGCTGCTCCCTGTTGTTCTCAGTCCTGAATGGTAGCAGTGTGGTACCACACACCCACTAGGCTTCTCTTAGCTTTAGCTTTCTGACCCATATTGTCTATTATCAGAAAACCAGATGCATTGCCAGAGATGCTGGTTATTTAAGTTTTTAAATGGAACTGTCTCCACGTTTATGAAGTTGGATACCATCTTATTACACTTTTAAATGTGTAGACTGGTGCTCACTCACATCTGCTGCCATCAAGGAAGAGTGTGTGTGTGTGTGTGTGTGTGTGTATACCTTATCAGTATCCTTTGTGTTCCTGATACTGAGTCATGCTGCAATGAGTTGGTTTGTAATAGCTGACTTAATATTTCAGTTGCTAATATTAGCAGTGCCAAGGGAATATAAGAGAGTCAGAATCGGGCAATATCTACTGTTTCAGTGCACACTGCCTTCAGCTCTAAAATTGTGTACAGTAATTAAATCCATTATGCTGTCTCTGACCCACGTATGTTTACCTGGTCTCCTTCAGGAGCCTGTGAAGCGTATCCTTGCCCTGACAGAAACATGTTTAGTGGAGAGAGACCCAGCTTCATACAACATAGTCACGATCAAACCCTTTGAAGAGGTGAGCTCTCAATAACTAAACATTTCAAGCTGAAATATTATTACTCCAAACCTTTTTGTTCGGTGTAGCTGTACTCTTCTGAAGATGTTAATTGAACTGTTTATCTTTTTCATTATGTATGAACTGCATCACTACAAGTTTATAGCTTGGATAAAAGCTCTTGAGTCTGTGCGATATGAGTAAACCCCCATCTCCCCGTCTTCTTTTCACTCTTTCTCATCTCCCTTCAGGTATTTGCTCTCATCTGTGATGTAGACAACCCTCAGGTGTTTACAGTGGAATTCATCAGAGGTCAGATCAGGAAGTTCTCCTCCACAGAGAGGTCCGCAGACGTACACCTTTCTTTATGTACATAAGGGGGTTTGCTAAATGTTTGAAAGTATTTTTGGCCTCACTTATTGTCTTTTTTATGTACTACTTACTATATTTAAAAGATGAGGAATTTGTATGGGCGCATGTATCTGCTGTGAGATGGTGCTCCACACCACAGCTCATTTGTAATTCATTTATCTGAGACTATTTGTATGTGTGTGTAGGGACTCCCTGTTAGCCAGCCTACTTGATGGAGTCCGTGCATCAGGCAACAGAGACGTGTGCGTGAAGATGGCCCCCACGCAGCGAGGGCAAAGATGGGGCCTACTGAGCATGCCCGTGGATGAGGAGGTGGAGAGTTTGCATCTCAAATTCCTGGCATCACCCCCTAGTGAGTCAAAGCCTCGGATCTCATGATGTTTCTGAAATTGAGTTGGATTTTATATCATATGTTTAAATTGGCTTAGATGTAGATTTTATTTTGATTTGTGTAGCAACATGTTAAACTGATCCAAAGGTATTTGTAGGCTCCCCAAAGACATTTCTAACCATGGCTGTCTGTCTGTTTTTGTCCTCTCATTTACATACATGAGGGGGCCAGAATATTAGGAACACATCTCAATCTACTTGTTAAGTGTCACAAAATCCACCAGACCCAAATGGTGGAGCCTGTCACCCTCTACACAGTAACACCTTTTTTTTTTTTTTTTTTTTTTGTGGGGATGAAAAAATCATTGCGTTCTTAAGATTCAAAAGGAGTAGTCAGTGTAGCCGTTCCAACTGGTGGCATAATACCGTAATTTCCAGACTATAAACCGCTACTTTTTTCACACGCTTTGAACCCTGTGGCTTAAACAATGATGCTGCTAATTTATGGATTTTTTACGGGCTAACGAGCTTCATACGGCCAATACATTTAGCCTCGTCACATCAGACCAATGAAATTACCGAACAGGTCACAGTGGACCAATGAAACTGTTCGAATTAAATCAAATGCACTCACACTAAATTCTTCAGATCAGTCTTTTTGTGCTTCATGCACACACCCTCATCATGTAAAACACACGAAGAAATGCATATGTTAAAGGTGACCGATCTGGCTGTCGAAGAAGGAAATAGTGCTGCTGCATGTAAGCTTGGCATCAATGCGACTTTAGTGGTTTTAGTGCGAAGGAGGAAGATCAAGATGGTGATCAATGACTTTTCTGGTAGGCTACTGTATTTTTTATTTTTTTAACCAGCCGTGTTACAGGCACTGTAAGGAAAAAGCATTTATTTAATTAAAAGTTAAAAAAAATCTTTCTGTGTACAGCTGCAGCTTATAGACAAGTGCGGCCTATATATGTACAAAATTGTTTTCTTTTAAAATTTAGTGGGTGCGGCTTATAGTCAGGTGCGCTCGATAGTCCGGAAATTACGGTAACCAAACTTTATTACACACCATATTAAATTTATTCCTATATAGAGGGTATATACACTGCTCAAAAAAAATAAAGGGAACACAAGGGAAAATAAGACATTCAACTATGTAATGAACAAGGTATTTGATAAGAATATTTCATTCATTCAGATCTAGGATGTCTTATGTTGTGTTCCCTTTATTTTTTTGAGCAGTATATATTGAGTTGTATGTCTATATCCTTTTTATTAGTTCCCAACTTTACTTGTTACTTTCATTAGTGTAAAATGTGTCAGTGCATAGTGTTTACATTAACTTTGTGTTGACTAGTTAGCCAAGTTTTATTTTCATTAAATGAAGCATTAATTTAAGAATATTGAGACTTGCCTAATCAGCTGTACCCATTTCTTTTTCTCCTTCTCATTGCAAGGAAAGCAGTAAAATGATTTTTGAATCGGATTTATTGAAACAATGGGGACACAACACTGTGGCGTATGGAAAGGAGGAGAACGAACAAAAGTTTGGACCTAGAAACAGATTAATACATCATTACTTATCAAGCAGATATAATGCTGTCAAGTACAACAGCATTATTATTAATTATTGTTGCTGTCAAAACATAATTAAATTAATGAATTTTTGACAATTTCACCAAAAACTGAAGCATTATGAGGTTCATAAAACATAGATGTTATGGCAGGACTGTTGAATTGGATTGCATTCAGTTGTTCACATGTACCTAGTAAAGTGCTTGCATAGTGTATGTCCTATCTAGCAACTTGAGATAATTGGTTAAATTGGTTTCTGTGGCTACAGCTGTAATTTTTTTTTCTAAATACGTCTTTGAGGATTCTGAGATGCTCCAGAGTTTCAGTAAGTTGTCTTATATGACCTTTTTTAAATCAGTTTTTTTTTTTTTACCCCAAATTTCTTGAGGTTGTGACTCAAGTAAAATGATAATACATGAGGTAAAAACTGGGCTTATGTTGTGCTTAAGGATCACAAAGCCAGTTATGTTGCTGTAGAATCTTGTTTAAGATATTAGGTGATTCATCTGTTCCTCTGGTAAATTGATTCATCCCTTTTTCCTCTGCTCAGATACAAACTTTGCAGATGCAGTATACAGATTCAACGCCAACATATCCTACAGCGGGGTGCTGCATGCAGTAACCCAAGATGTGAGTGTGTTTAGTTCCTGTCTGATTTATGTCTACCAATCTGCCTAAGTAGGATTCACACTAATTTCCCCATCTTTATCTCCTTGTTTCTCTTTAGGGTCTTTTCTCTGAAAACAAAGAGAAGCTTATCAACAACGCCATCTTGGCTCTTTTGTCCCAGGAGACTGAGTTGCCAGTTCTTAATGCTGAGTTGGAGAGCCAGTTCCAGGCCATCCGACGCTTGGTGGCCTCTAAGGCTGGCTTCCAGGCTTTCACCCAGCTGCCTAAGTAAGGATGTAGCACATGCCACTTTACCTTCCTGCTTTTATTTCTTAAAGTATACTTTTGTTGAGCTGCCAGTTAATGGGCATGCTCTGTCATTCCAAGGTCTGGTCAAGGGTCTGGAGTCACAGATGCAATGTAAATATGAATCTATAAATCTCAGTCTGCCCCTTTTTTTGTGTCTGTTTGTTTCCCACTTATTTTCCAGAGATTTTCTTAGCTGTGCTTTGGTCAGCCTTCTTTTATCTTTGTTCTGCTTTCATCTCAGGCCTTTTAGACAGGCACTTCAGGGGGAGGTGATGTCACCTCACTGTTCACTGAGCTGTCTGCCTCAATTTGCGTTGGCCTTCCACTGTCGCCCTCTTATTCTCTCATTTTTGGCCATCCATCTTAACCACTATCTGCTGAGATAGATTTCCGTTTATATGTTTCTAAATGAAAATCCGAAGTTAAAATATACTTGTGGAAACTTGAGTTTTATTTTAGCGGTTGAGATTTTGTTGTGACCAGGAAGTTGAAACTTTGAGCGCAGCGTAATAGGGGTTATGCGCAACTTACTTCCGTATACTGCAAAACAGAATCATCCGTTTCCGGTTTGCGACTAGTATGAAATATGGCACAGTTCTACTCCAGATGTCTCCAAGAACTACCAAAGATGAAGATCACGGATGTCCACCGAATATGCAGTTCGACGTCTAAAACACCGGGCAGCAAGCTGGATAAGGGGTTTAAGCTATATGCTTCTTCATACATCCACGACTACGAAGGTAGAGTTATGTATCGGTTATCTTACAAACGGAGATGTAGCTAAGCTAGTTCGTAAGCTAACTAGCTAATGTTATCGATATTTACACCGAGCATCTGTCAGGTACACCAAAATAATGTAATACACTACCGGAAAACTAATAGTAACCAAGCTTGTGTAGTGGAAATGCTAAATTTATTATGGCTAGCGACAGACCTGTGCTGTTACATTGATAACCTAATATATTTTT
>NW_018128070.1:591046-599464 GCF_001952655.1 Monopterus albus
CAAGAGCGGCTCGCCGGCCGCTGAGGGCTGGGTGTCATGCAGTGTGCTCAACATACACTGACACAAACACAACAACAACACACACTGACAGCAGGGTCAGAGCCTGGTTTACTACTAGTACATGCATTTAAAATACTGTAAGCCAATGGGACCAAAGGCATATTGGGAAATGAAGTATTTACTGCAAGTAAAGGAGTAAAGGTGGCGATGCCAGCTGGTCCAGCTCATCTCAATAGCTACTTATGAAAACTGAGTTCAGATCAGCTAGAGTTTATATTTGTGTTAACCTAACTTAGATGACGGCAGTTTTTCTGGCAGTCTGGGGTTGTTGGACCTATAGGGGTATTTGTACTTGTTAGTGTTGTTGTTGTTGTTTTTGAGGGTAGAGCTAGTGATACCCCAGCGTTTGGGTGGGTGATTCATAGTCTGAAAAGCCCACCAGCCACCCTTTATGAAAACATGTATTGCTCTGTGAGGCTTGAGCAGTTTCCCCAAAGTAAAAACTATCCTGCTTTCTATAGAAGAACATGGTTTTACATAATTTCCTAGCATGTTAACCAGTTTAAAAAAAAAAAAAAAAAGCCTCCTGGAAGAGAAGAGGTGAAAAGACCCATCAGCCAATGAGAACTGAGCTCTGTCTGCGTGCCCTCCTGTGAATAGTGTGTATAAACAGACTGAGGACACACACACACGCACACACCACTGCTATGATGAAGATTACTATGATGTTTATGATAATTAAGCATAACAATCTGTTATTCACCTCACCTTGTTCTGCTTTCACCTCAGGCCTTTTAGACAGGCACTTCAGGGGTAGGTGATGTCACCTCACTGTTCACTGAGTTGTCTGCCTCAATTTGTGTTGGCCTTCCACTGTCGCCCTCTTATTCTCTTATTTTTGGCCATCCATCTTTCCCACTATCTGCTTTGGTCATTCTGGTCTCTGCATCTCTGTATATCCATGTTTTTTTAACAGTCTTGTAGTTTTCTGGGTCACTGAGATGTATGAGAGGAACTTTATTTACCACTTATTCCATGTTCCTGTGAGGCAAATGAGCCAGAATTGGTTTTTCTGAATGAGTCATTGCTGAAGCAGTTTGTTTCACAATCAAAAGACATGCATCAGTAAGAAACCTGTTTATTTTTTCTTTAAGGAAAACCTCTTTTATGATGAATTGTTAGTAGTTCAGTAAAAAAAATAAGTTTAGCAAAAGAACAACAAGCCGCTTCTTAAGCAATTAATTCTTTGTTTTTCCAATCCCAGACCTCTATAAAAATATATTTGTATGGTTTATATTCTGTTGTATATCTGTTTTTATGTGCTTCATTTTCAGTGCATGGCCCATGTAGAAATGTTAAATCTGTCAGTGTGTGTTTGTGTGTTCCAGGTTCAGGGAAAAGTTGGGAGTAAAGACGGTAAAAGCTTTAAAACGGAACAACAATGGTGTGACACACGCTGCTATTGACATGCTCTGTGCCCTTATGTGTGTAAGTACTATTTAAATATCTAATTATAAAACAAATTTATAGAGACAAAAATCTATACAACTCCACTAAGTGATGTTTTTCTGTATGGCTGAGACAATTTCTTTCATCCTTCTTTGCAGCCGATGCACGATGATTATGACTTGAGGCAGGAGCAGCTGAACAAGGCCTCTCTGTTATCCTCTAAGAAGTTCCTGGAAAGCTTTCTTGAAAAATTCATCACTAATGTGGTACATTTCTTATTGAGCTCAGACTAATTAGGACACTTAGAACACTACGTTCCTCAGTTAAGACGTTTTTCAGTTTCTCAGATCTTACTGGTTATTCTTGTTTTTGCCAGGATCATGGAACAGGAGCCTTGGTCATCAGCTCTTTACTGGACTTCTTAACTTTTGCCCTCTGCGCCCCCTACAGTGAAACCACTGAGGGGCAGCAGTTTGATATGCTGCTTGAAATGGTTGCCTCCAATGGACGGACCCTGTTCAAACTCTTCCAGGTGGGGTGATTAACAAGCAAAGGCTAAAGAGAGCTGAAGTCAGGTCGTTACATCCTGTTAGCCTCTGTTCCACTAGCTTCAGTGACTGTGCAATTTTTCATTGGTTATTGTAAAAAAACTAAGCACATTCCTTATGTTTTTTTTTTTATATATTCAAAGACAAGCCACCAGAAACTACACAATATTACATTAATGTCAATTTAAAGAAATATATTGTAATAGTGTAAGCAAATGTGATGAAATTCACAGCATATTGAAAGCGGCTGGATTTTTAGTTTTTAGTCAGATTAGAAATCTCAATGGGATTTTGAATGGGGATTCTTTCTTTCTGGAAATCAACTCTGAAGTTCTGGTTTCGCCTTGGCTTTATATAGGAATACCACTATTGTGATCAGAGTTGAATTAAGTTTTTCATTAAACAATTTTACATTTCCATCCTGACAATGATAGTAATGTGACAGATCTATTCACCAGATGCTCCTGTATTAACAGTGTTCTTCTTAACACTAGCATCCCTCTATGGCGATAGTGAAAGGAGCAGGACTGGTGATGAAGGCCATTATTGAGGTAAGCATTTCTGTGGGTTAGCTGCTCTCCATTGTGAATAAATGTATCATGATTGGACTGTCTTTACTGTCCATGCTTTACAGTTGTAATAAATCTGCATTTGTTTAATGTTCAGGAAGGAGACAAGGAAATAGCCACTAAGATGCAGGAGCTGGCTCTGAGTGAAGGGGCTCTTCCAAGGCATCTGCACACATCCTTGTTCACCATCAGCACTGACCAGAGGATGCTTACAAACAGGTCCAAACACACACACACACACACACACACAGTAACAGTAGTGATTTGTTGGTTCCAGCTGCTAGTGGGTTCTTTCTAGTTACACAAAACCAATATTCTTTTACTCATCCTAATTTTAAAACTCTGTATTTAACATTAGAAAATACTTGTTACAGTAGATAAACAGGAACGTGGTTTCTGACAAATTACTAAATGGCTCAGCTACTTACATTGGATGTTTTTTATCAGGCAACTGAGTCGTCACCTGGTGGGACTGTGGACAGCAGAGAATCCTGTTGCCATGAATCTCCTGAAGAGGATACTGGTGAGCCTCCAAATCAGCCAAGTTCATATTTTTAAACAAATCTTTGATATCTGGCCAAAACTCATGACAGAAACTAGCAGTCTAATGGTGGTGATACAGCCAAAGTAGGCAAGGCACTTCTGTTTCACACATTGCAAACATGAAGGCAATTCATAGAAAAGCATTATGATATTACAGACATACATTAAGCAATTAAAACCATAAGATCAAAATAAAATATAAAAAAACGGATTAATTGTTTAAATACATCAGACAAAATGGCCAAAGACAAAGTACCCCAGGATGTAAGTCAGTCCTTTTTTTTTTTTTGGCAGCTGAGACACCTGCTTTACTTAACCTGTTTCACTTTGTGCTCCTCCTTCACTGCGTTCTTAGCCTACAGGATTGCTGGCTTACATGGACAGTCCTGACCCAGTCCCAGAGAAAGATGTGGACAGAATGCACATACGTGACAACCTGAAAATTGCCACGGTACCTGGACAACAAACACATCGCATCTGTACATTTTTGCAGACTCAACAAAAAGCCCGATAATAAATGTACCTTCCTTTAAACATGTATGTTGTTTTATACACGTTTCCCACAGGACCAACTAAACCGAACCAAGGTGCCTGAGTGGCAGCGGTTAGCAGGCAAAGCAGCCAAAGAGGTGGAGAAATTCGCCAAGGAGAAAGCTGATGTAGTGTTGATGCACTGGAGAGATAAGATGGGAATAGCACAGAAGGAGGTGAGGATTTATTTTCCCATGTAATGGGACTTTACCTGTCACCCTAAGCTTCTGCTGGTGCTGCTCAGGTGTCTCTGTTGCTCCTCCGGCTGATGCTTAACAGTACTGCAGAATCCAGTGGCAAAGTCAGTAACACGCTTTTGAGCTGCTGCTGTTATTTTGCATGGAAAGTGGCACGAGCTCTGATGCTGCTTGACCTTGTGGAGACTGTCAAGATACAGTCACGTTTGATTTTTGCCGTTCAAACTGCTGATGCACCTTTTTATACAGAGTGGTTAACAGACATTTTGACACATTTGTGTTAAGATAGGAAAAAGGATTTCCATGTATGTTGTCTGTGTACCAGACTATTAAAAATTTGAGAGTCACCTCTATCATTTGAAGAGACTGGCTGAACTGAATAACAGAACTGCACATAGTAGATAGGAGACTATTGATTGGGCCACTACTGCCTGTTCTTTGGCTTTTCAACAAAATCAGATAAACTTGCTAATAAAACTAAAACTGAAATCTTTTTTCACCTCAACATAACCAGGTCTTCTCTTCTTCTTCTACTTTTTTGTGTTGGATAACTCAAAATTCCTGAAACTGATGAACTGTACTCTGTATTTTGATTAGCTTGCTTTCACTGATTATTCCCTTACCAAACTACTCAATTCATATTTGTATCACATGCTCTATGTATATTTGCTGTTAGCAATTAATTAAGTAGTCCTGAAGAAAACATTCACCTAGTAGACAGTCAGCCAATAAATCAGTTGGATTTAGTGATTGCTTTGTGTATTAGCTTATTTGTATCAGTAGTCAAGTGACTCTTTGCTACAACTCAATTTTGTTTGATCTGAGGAACAATAATCTCTCTGCATTGTCTCTGCCCCACCCTTATCTTGTCTTCTTTGCTGTCAAACAATGCAGCAGGACAGAAATAACCTGGTAAGTAGGGCTGACCAATGGGATCTGTGCCTTTTTGTTTCCATATAGTTTCTCTTCACCAAACCAGTTCTTCATATTCATTTGACATATAGAGGTTGTTTTGTAATCCAGCTTGGCAATGACCTATTATCATCTGCAAAGAATTTCCTTCAGGGCAGGTCTAGAAAATTTTGGGTGGAGTGACTAGATTAGTATTTTTGATTATGCAAGAAAATGTCATATTGCTTCATGGTGCCAAAGAGAGAGAGCGTGTTTAACTTACAAGTAAAATGTATTATGTAAATTACATTTGTTGGCAAACAAAGTGGGAATTACAGTTCTAAATTTGAAAAGCGGAAAAAGCTACTCTAAATGCAGTCTTAGCTAAAACCTGTTTTGCCTAGCGTGAATTACAGAACACACTAAATTCCGGGATCCCATCATGGCTTTCTGTGTTGGTGCAATGATTACATTGTTTTTGGGGGTTATGTTTTCTTGTCTCATTATTCTAATGTTTGACATTTTGTTACTTTATATTCACTTTAGGACCTTTTATTTCTAGTTTTTCTGTTTGTCTAAGTTGGTGGTTATGTTGTTGCTCTTTAACTTTCTTTATTCCATATGCTGGAAGAGCAAAAAATACAGAATGATGGGAGTAATGCTAAACTGAATTGGAACTAATTATCAGACTGTTTTTATTTTGTTAATTTATAAACTGTTGTTGGGGTTTTTTTTTTCTTTTCCAGAACCCAAGCCAAAAGCCTGTTATCCTGAGGAAGAGACGACAGCGAATAAAGATTGAAGCAAATTGGGAGCTTTTCTACTACAGGTACGATGTGACTTTATAGAAAGATAAAGTCACATTCTGGTGATGATTATTTGCTATGTGTTGTGCTCATGGATCAGTCTGATTTTATTACAGTCAAGACTCCAGATTCAGCTCCAGGATTTTAGGGATTTGTCTTTGTGCTTAAAAGCCTAGAACTGTGAATTGTGCCATGAAACCACGGTGTTGCCATGAGCTTTTATTTATTTATTTTAAGTTGTTACAATTCCTGTGCTTTTACATTTCACCAGAGTGGTTTAAGTTTCCTATAATTTTGTCTTCTCAAGATTCCAGCTTGACCATGCACGGTCCAACCTCATCTGGAACCTGAAGACGAGGGAGGAGTTGCGGGATGCTTTGGAAGCAGAGATGCGCGCCTTCAACGTGGACCGCGAGCTTGGCAGTGCCACCGTCATCTCCTGGAACCACCAGGAGTTTGAGGTTTGTGCTCAAGTTCAATGTACTGCACCAGTGAAGTCTGGATCTTGTGACTCTCTTTTATTTCTAACCATTAATGTGTAATTAAGATCTTGCACGTCAGCAGGGGTGTTGGGTCAGATGAGTATATTGTAATACTGTTGTTGAAGCCACAGAGAGGTATATGGTTATTTCTAAAACTGATATGTATACTGTAAGCTACATTTGTCTACGTTCTTACTTGCAGGTGAAATATGAGTGCCTTTCAGATGAGATCAGGATTGGGGATTATTACCTGCGTCTGCTGCTTGAGGAGGATGAAAATGAAGAATCGAGTGCCATCAAAAGATCGTAAAGCTAAAACACAACCACACAACCAACTGCACTGATATTATGATTATGTTCTGAATCCCAGCAAATGAACAAATTATTTCTCCCTCCCTTTTTTCTTAGTTATGAATTCTTCAACGAACTCTATCATCGCTTTCTGCTTACACCCAAAGTCACAATGAAGTGCCTGTGCCTGCAGGCACTTACCATAGTGTATGGCAAGTGCTATGAGGAGATTGGCCCTTTCACTGACACAAAGTACATTGTGGGCATGCTGGACCGAGTGAGTACCAGCAAACTGTCACTGCAAGTGTTGATATATTTGCAGCAGAGACACTGTTTTTTCTGCCTTTTAATTAATCATGATATTTAAATATGCTTCTGTGGTTACAGTGTACAGACAAACTGGAACGAGACCGACTTATTATGTTCCTCAACAAACTCATTCTCAACAAGGTAAGCTAATAAAGGCAACCGTGCCTTTGGTATTGCGTGTTCATTTAACCCACAATCTTTCTCCATGTCTTGAGTGAGAATGTATTTTTGTTCTGCAGAAAAATGTGAAGGATGTGATGGACTCAAATGGAGTGCGTATCTTGGTGGACCTGCTCACTTTGGCCCATCTACATACTAGTAGAGCTACTGTGCCCCTACAGGTAAAAACAAGCTTATAATTTTTAATTTATGTTGTTTGAAAACAAGGTCTCTGTTGATCTGATCAGTCACTCATGATTCTAGATGCAGTTTGTACAGTAAGTAGTAGATAAGATTTATTCAGCATTGACACACACATGAAAATCTTTTAATCTGTCTGCAGTGTCAAACAGAGGTCTTCTTCATTTCCACAGAGCAACGTGCTAGAGGCAGCACCAGATATGAAGAGGGAAGGTGAGAAAGAGTGGTACTTTGGTAACGCAGACAAGGAAAGAAGAGGACCTTTCAGTTTTGAGGAGGTATGTAATAAAAAGTCTAACAAAGAAAAACCATGCTTTTCACTGAAATAACACAGATCACTTCTGATTTCTTATTTTGGCCAGTTAAGGAAATGAGATGTTTAGAGAAGACATCTTGAGAACTCATTCCTGTAGTCCAGTTATTCTTAGGTCATTTTTGCTGCATTTGTGTGTGCTCTTGTCATTGTTGCTTTTTACTTTCTTTTTTCAGCAAAAATCCCTGGTGTATTTTACATGGTTATTTTTTGTTTTCCAGATGCAGGAGTTTTGGACCACTGGCGTCCTGACAGCTAAGACACGCTGCTGGGCTCAAGGAATGGACGGTTGGCGCCCCCTGCAGGCCATCCCCCAGCTGAAATGGTGTCTCCTGGCCACTGGACAGGCAGTGATGAATGAAAGCGACTTGGCTACATTAATCCTTAACATGCTCATCACCATGTGCTCCTACTACCCCAGCAGGTATGGACCACAAATGGATTCATGGTTCTGTATTTTTGTGCATAATACTTTGTGCATTCTGTTTAAACTTCTTTATGTATAGAGATTCTTTTATGAAACAAGGTGGTGTTTGTTTTAGAGTTTTTTCCTGAAGCGGTAAATTATGAGACTAACTATAACATACCTGTTTCTTCACTTTTTTTTTTTTTTTTACTCAGGGACCAAGATAATGCCATTATCCGTCCTTTGCCTAAAATCAAGAGGATGATCAGTGACAATGCCTGTCTCCCACACATTGTCCAGGTAATTGTTCAGTAGGAATTTGATATTTGTATTCTTAAAATTGGCATATTTGCTCTAGTGAATTGCTGAATAAAATGAAATGACATGATGATGATGGTCTCCCAATGTTTTTCTTTGCCCCCTCCAGCTATTATTGACTTTTGACCCCATCCTGGTGGAGAAGGTTGCCAATGTTCTGTATCTGATAATGCAGGACAACCCCAATCTGCAGCGCCTCTATTTAACTGGGGTCTTTTTTTTCATCATGATGTACACAGGCTCCAATGTGCTTCCTGTTGCAAGGTGAAAACACACAAGAAACAACTGACACAAATATTTTGTACCAACATCCTAGCATGTCAGAATTATCTGCAGAAATGGTCTTTTTTTTTTTTTTTTTTTTTTTTTTTTTTTTTTTTTAATCTTTTATTTTTTTTTAATGAA